>NC_063191.1:10367015-10369515 GCF_017589495.1 Alosa alosa
TGAGATATTATTTTAGAGAGATACAAATGATTTATAACTCAGGCAGGTATTGGTTTAATGTGATTTAATGGACCAATATGTTTGTTTTGACTGAAAATGGTACTGCCACATGGCTAAAGGTTGTAAGACGATGTGGTAGAAACATGCAATCATAAAAAAAGCGTTTTCATCTTTTTAAAAACATTTTTATGAACAATGGCATGTCCAAAATTATTAATATCCTTTTTAAATAATAAATGGAATGGAGAACAATATCAACATTTTAGAGTGGCCCAGCTAGAGTCCAGACCTCAATTTGTCAAAAAAGTGAGCACAAGACCAGAGTGATGGCAAAGAATCATTCCTGCCTCAAAACCCGGATTGCTGCTAAAAAGGTGTGGTCTAGAATCGCTGTGGAGACATGGAGAGGCTTGGTAGATATTATAAAAAACATTTTGAGAGCTGTGAATGCAAATAAAGATGTTTCCATTGATTATTTTAAAAGGGAATTCATACTTTTGGACATGCCATTTTTCATAAAGATGAAAACACTTCTTTTCTGGTTCCATGTTTTTGCCATATTGTCTTACAACCTTTGGCCATGTGGCAGTGCCATTTTCAGTCAGAGGAAACATATTGGTCAAGAGAAAATCAACATTAAATCAATATTTGCCTGTATGTCTTCTGTTTCATGTAAATTCCTAAATATTACATTTATTGATATGTGGGTTTTTGTGAACGTTTGTATGCATCGTGTGTGTGTGTGTGTGTGTGTGTGTGTGTGTGTGTGGAGTAGTGTTCTATGACTGTGTCTGTCTGTGTGCTTTGGAGCGGGAGCTGAATGTGCAGGAAGAACTGCCGTTTGTTATTGTAGTCAACCTTCTGCAGCGGCTCAGTAAATCACCACTTACACACACACACGCACACACACACACACATCAGAGGCAAACCATCAAGGCCTGCTAGGCCTTCTCTTTTCAAACGGATGAAATAAAATCATGGATTCTTTAATATTGTTTCAATTTAGCATTTATTATTTGAGTCTGCCTCTGTTCTCTCAATCACTTCACACTTCTATAATCACTAAGTGGTTTGATTGACAGTGTGAGAACCAATGGGGAGAGATAGACAGTAGCTTTTAACCAATCAAATTCTCTGTAAAGCACAGGATCAGACGTTCAATGTATTCTTAGCAGTTCCTGGCACATTACATTGTGACGTTATGTTTTGTTTGATTGGTGCATTGGTTTAATTAGCCAATTGCGTTGATTTATTTTGGTGGAGTAGGTGAAATCTAGATTTTCAGTTCGAAATACCCAGAGCAGCTCATCATCACGCATTTTACTGCTCTATGTTTGATCCAAAAGTTGGGAAGCTAAGAGCCATTCTTCTTCAGTTTACTTCTGATATGGCAATGCCACTTTGGCTGCTGTTCCAGATGCTAACTTATCTAACAAAACCAAACCAAACATTAATGATAGGTGTTCAAGAGGAGGACATGCCATTTACTAAGACATCATAAGCCAGTAAACATCAGAAAACAAAAGCTTAATAGCTGAAACGATCTGCCTTTTAATTGTGATTCTTGTTTTCAAACAAGCTAATGTTATAATTAATGTGAGCTATGTTAAACTAACTCACACTCACTGACAATATTGCTGTTCAACACCTAGAACCAGGGAATAGTATTTTGCTGATGTCCAACACCTAGAACCAGGGAATAGTATTTTGCTGATGTCCAACACCTAGAACCAGGGAACTGTATTGCTGATGTCCAACACCTAGAACCAGGGAACTGTATTCCTGATGTCCAACACCTAGAACCAGGGAACAGTATTTTTAAAGGGGGGGAATAAACTAATCGTAATTGCGAGTCCAGTCACAAAGCCGACAGTCTGACAGACACACACATACACACACACACACACACACACACACACACACACACACACACACACACACACAGGATGCATTTCAATGAAGGTGCACTTATTCTGGGTTCTATCACTTTGACAAAGCTAGTGCAAGTCAAGTCAAAGCTTTTTATTTACATAATAAAATCTCAGTGAAATATGCTAACAGTTACAGCAAGCAAGTTAGGCCTACATGTACTTTAGGTTGATGTAGCTTCAGTGCTACATTTTCCTAATAGTCCTCTTGACCTGTCTGTTCGAAAAACATAGAACTTGATTAAATAAATTTGATTGAATAAATTAATCTTCAATTTTGATAGCACATGGTACCGCAATGCTCAGTGTCTATTCACATAACTTCAGTGTTCAGGAGTTGTGCACATTTCTTAACTTTGATGTAAACTCAGTGCCTCAACTTGGTGTTATCTGAAAGCTAGTGCATGCTGTGCACGTTTCACCAGAAGCAGTGCAGGTTACCTGGGGTTGGTGTAACCTCACTTAGTTAGCTAGTGCATATAACTTCAGTGCTAGTGTTTGAGATGTCAAAACAGAATTACACACCGTGTGTATGTGATCTATGAGTCTGTCAAAGGGTTGCTACACATACT
>NC_063191.1:10377015-10384515 GCF_017589495.1 Alosa alosa
CATCATCTACTTCCTGAATTTTTGGTCAACGATACCCAGGACACCGAAACACCGGTGCACATGAAATTTGGTGGGTATGTACATGTAGCCCCACTAGACTTTTACGGAAAAATTTCGTTTTAGATCCCACGGGGCCCCCCCCCCGTGCTGGGCCCCCCAAACCGCAAAAAAACTGTTTTTCCTAAATAACTACCTGAACCGTGGCACTGAGGATGAAGAATCTTTTATGGTATGTTGGTCTCAAGGGCCCACATCAACCTGGCCCATAATCACTCATTTGTGATTATTGCAGCCCCAAGTAAAAAATGAAAATGCAACATCATTCTGTTTTAATCGCCCCTATCTTCAGTTAAGATGTTCAGAACTGCACCAAATGTTATATATACTGTATGATTGACCTGGCATTCTTTGGGGGTATGCCAAGTTTCGTAGAATTTCATCCATGGGGGGGTCTAAAAAAATTTAGGTTATGTGTACATTTAGTGACTGTACACTCATTGGCCTGTAGATGGCGGTGCACACATATACACATGCACACACACACAGGTACGCACATACTATCGGTATTATAACGGCTGATACATAATTACAAATTCAGTAGGATTAAAAGAAAGCCAAAAATATTCATCATCATCATCATGGCTGCATTTCCAGTATTGGCGATAAGTAGTCGTTTGTCCACTAGATGGCACATCGTTGCAGTGAGACGTAATGTTGTTGGAAGTTAAAAGTGGGTTGGAAAAACAATGGACGCTTCCTACAAGGACTGTAGTTTACCGCAGAGAACGTCTAATAAGGATAGGACAATGTTCACATGAAATGTAATTCCCATTTCTTTTTGAAGCCGAAATAAATCTGAGAATGTTTATCGGACATGCTTGGTTTTTACTGCAGGTACGTTAATCTTATAATATCAATAAGGACCTAGGTACAATAATGTTACCGTTAGCGTTGGTTGAGTGATGGAGGCCAATTTGATTGCATTTGTAGAAAACTATAAATGCGGTGATACCAAGCAAATTGATAGCAGCAGAGTAATTGTATCTTTCGACTGTCATTTGTTGCACGTGCTACAAAAATCATTCTGTGCAATGGAAGATTTACCAACATTACACCGGTCTGATACAGTTTTGCCTATACATGCGTGAGACTGAGACGGCTGTTTATTTGTTTGAAGTGCGTGCAGGGTGTGAGAGGGGAATCGATGTGCTTTGATTCCAGCTTGGTAATTGTAGTCTGTGAGATTAAAAAGCATGTGTGTGTGAAGTATCCAAACAATGACACCTTCATTTCATTATGGCTGCTTTAACAACACACCTTAAGCTACTGTGTAGTGGGTCCCATTTAGAAGTGGCTACTTCATTCGCGCTTTCCTTGACTCATGGAGCTGCGTGAATTTTATTACAACTTTTCGCACGATATGGCAGTTTAAGTCCGCTTGATACTATAAGGCGTAAGCCATTGGTTTCCAAAGGAGATTTTATTTGTGTCGCCAGCATAGCCTATTGACAATTTATGTTGTAAATAGGCCTACCTTATAGGCCTACCTGTAGCTTAGGGAAGCTAACAGCTTTCTATTAGGATCTAGTTTGTTAGTTACAGTTTTGTCATAACTCCCTGATGCATTTTTGCATTTAGAATAGCCAGAGCGTGGATATCTCAATGGGAAAATTAAACAATATCGGGTGCCTATGGACTAGGCTGGGTGAACCAGCTTGATCTGCCCGCTATTTATTTTTGATTTCTTAAAGATTGAGCTTGGTCTGGTGAAAGCCAGACAAGCCATGGACCTCAGTTACACAATGCAAGGGAACATGAATCAGCCTATATTTGCACGAACAACAACGGACAACAGCTCTTCAACTTTGGCCCGTTAAAATGTGTATGAACAGTCTAGCGACGCATTTCATCAAGGCCCATTTGGACATGTCAGTTATTTGCACCACTGGTTAGATGTAAAACAGCATTTCGTTTCAGACTACTGTTACTTAATTTGTGCATTGACAATAAAGTATCACATGAACTAAAGTTGACTAAAATCTTATGCAGAAGAAGAAACATTCACAAAAAATCCATCTATCCAAAAATGACCTTTGTTTTTGATAGATGTTGAAAACGGCATGGAACTGACAGAGATGTTTTTGTTTATTCATAAATAAATAAATAAATAAATAAATAAATAAATAAATAAAAATATAACATTATGCTGATACCTTTTGCTTTTCCCAAATACAATGTAGCCTACAAGTGTAAGTGACCTTTCATCAATCCAGTTGCAATGGATGAACTGTGATGAACTGCCCTACTTGTGATTGTTTAGAGATTTTAAAGGTTTTACATTACATTACATTACATTACATTTGGCTGACGCTTTTTTAGCCAAAGCAACTAACAACATGGTAAACAGTTTAAGTTTTAGAGCAATTCTCAACAATTTTAGGACAATTTAAAAATTATTAGAGTACAGTAAGAATAAGTGCATCATTGAGTGCTGTTTTTAACAGTTACGTGTCAGTTTAAGACGGCTGGTGAGTGCTAGGATCAGCAAGACTTGTTGTAAGTGTTGCTATGAGAGGAGATGTTCTCTAAAGAGCTGGGTCTTCAGGAGTTTTTTGAAAATGGAGAGGGATGTCCCTGCCGTTGTAGGAACTGGCAGTGTGTTCCAACAACGAGGAACAACAGATGAGAAAAGTTTGGATTGGCCTGGAGTGCATCGGGTGGTAGAGCTAGACGCCGTTAGGTCTGAGGGCGCAGGGGTCTGGAGGTAGCGTATGTCTGTATGAGGGCATTCAAGTAGGTGGGAGCAGAACCGGAGACTACTTTGTAGGCAAGCGTTAGAGCCTTGAATTTGATGCGGGCTGCCATAGGTAGCCAGTGTAGCTGGATGAGCAGCGGGGTAACATGTGCCCTTTTGGGTTGGTTGTAGACCAGACCAGCGTTCTGGATCATCTGAAGTGGTTTCACCGCGCAGGCTGGGAGACCTGTCAGGAGGGTGTTGCAGTAGTCGAAGTCGTGAGATGACTATTGCCTGAGCCAGAAGTTGGGTAGCATCTTGAGTCAAGTAAGTCCTGATTTTCCTGTATGTTGTAGAGTGCTAAACGGCATGACCGGCTAATTGAGGCAACATGATCTGAGAAGTTTAGTTGGTTGTCCAGAACAACTCCTAGATTTCTTGCAGTCCTGGTAGGTGAAACAGACAGGGGAGTCAAATTTGATGCTAATGTCGTGGTGTATGGTAGGTTTAGCTGGGAGGACCAGCAGTTCAGTCTTTGAGAGGTTCAGCTGGAGGTGGTGTGCCTTCATCCATGTAGCTATGTCTGAGAGGCAATCCGAGATCCGCAAGGAAACCAAGGGGTCATCAGGTGGAAAGGACAGATAGAGCTGTGTGTCGCCTGCATAGCAGTCATAGAAGCCATGCGAACGGATAATCTGTCCCAAGGAGGTGGTGTAGATAGCAAAGAGAAGGGGCCCAGCACTGAGCCCTGGGGACCCTGTAGTGAGATGGTGAGGTGCAGATAGCTGACCAAGCCATGATAATGCTAAACGAAGGCCCTGTGAGGTAGGATTCAAACCAGGAGAGAGCAGAACCGAGATTCCCATGTTAGCGCAGTATAGAGAGAAGGATGCGGTGATTAACCGTGTCAAAGGCAGCCGATAAGTCAAGCAGAATGAGTACTGATGACCGAGGAGGTAAGCCCTGGCTTCTTTTAAGGCTTCTGTTACAGACAGCAGAGCCGTTTCGGTAGAGTGGCCGCTTTTAAACCCAGACTGATTTGGATCCAGAAGGTTGTTCTGTGAAAGGAAGTCAGAGACCTGTTTGGAGACTGCTCTTTCAATGCCTTTGGATAGGAAAGGCAGGAGTGAGACAGGGCGGTAGTTCTCTACTTGAGCAGGGTTGAGAGATACTTTCTTAAGTAATGGTGTTGCCCAGGACATTTTGAACGCTGTTGGAAATGTGCCGGAGGTTAGCGAGGCATTGATCACATATGTGATAGCTGGTGCGATGGTCGGGCTGATGGACTGAAGTAGGCTCGTAGGTATAGGGTCCAGCGAGCATGTGGTAGGACAGCTGCATGTCAGGAGTCTAGATACTTCATTCTCGGAGAGAGGCGTGAATGCTGAAAGCAGCCCCTAGAGGTTGTAGGAGTGCGGTATCTGAGTCAGATGCATTGAGTGGGCATGTAGAGAATTGACTGCTGATTGCCGCCACTTTGTTTGTAAAAAATGAGGCGAGGGTATCTGCAGTAAGGCTGGATGGAGGAGGAGGCAGCTGAGGGTTGAGTAGCGATTTGAAGGTTGAGAAAAGTTTTCGAGTTTTATAACAATGCTACAACTTCTTTGGCTATTCTACAATCTATTCATCTTTTCAGCGCCAGTAGGCTACTTTCTGTGCAGCTGCACACACACACACAGGCATGCCAAACAAGCATACACAAAAGTTTCAAGAGTGGGGGATGGAGTAAAAGATGGAGACAAATTGATTAGTGTGATTTATTTTCGCGGAAAGGATGTACAGGACTGAGTGGCGGTCATATTTTGTACCGCTATGCGATACATCTAGTTTTTCTGTTAATTGCACACCAACTGTATGAAGTAGCTCCAGTTTTTGGCCGTATCACACTTGTATAATTCGCCAAAATCGTTGTGAAGCTAACTGAACTGTCACATTGTCACATTTAGAGCATACCAATAATGTAACATATGACTGAGGTGGTTTTAGCTCAGTTACATGGCAGTAGGCTAAGCTAAAACAGTGATTTTACAAAGCTAAGGCTCAACAGAATCCTGGGATATGCCCGCTTGGCAACGAGAGAGATGGAACTAACAAACGACTGGCCTTTGGCCATAGCAACCACCCATTTAGAACTACTAACGGCAGTTTGTGCTGTAAGATGAGAAATGAGTAGATGTGGAAGTGTCACACATGCTGGCTCAAGCACATGAAACACAAAAGAGGTCCACACAAAAGTGTGAAGTGTGAATATTTATTAAGAATCATAGAAAAGGCAGTACAGTATATTGGAATATAAATGAAATAAATATTTGGATGGACCTAACCAATCAGAGCAACAAAATAGCTTACCATGAGCTGTAGGAAGAACACCCGAACCATCCTTCTTCTCCACAAATGCCTAAAAGTTGCTCAAGCAATATTACACGGTTAAACCATTTTTTGTCACATACAGCAAACATCACCTCACCATCCACTAACTGCCTGCTGCCTGAGCAACATGTCACAATGCAAAAATGCTGTTTTCCCTTCATCCACTTTGTTTTCAGAACGTGCATTATTTTTCTGATAACCAAACGCTGTGTTGTCCATTATCCTTTACATATTAGTCCCAATCTGTGTGGGATGTGGTGGTGTAGTGGTTAAGGAGCTGCACCCAATAAATTAATAAATGTAAATGTAAAAAGAAAGAAACATAAAAGGGTAGGTGTTTCAAAACTAGTCTATACATTTGAAGGTTGAGAAAAGTTTTCGAGTTTCATGTGTGTGTGTGTGTGTGTGTGTGTGTGTGTTTCCATGTACTGATTCAGCCACCCACAATCAGACTAAGCAGCCAAACTCCTGCACAATACACCTCTGCATTTTACTTATCACAAACATGTGAGTACACACACACACACATACACACTCTCTCGCACGCACACACACTCTCTCTCGCACGCACACACACACATGCACACACACACACACACACACACACACACACACACAAACACACACTTGACATACAGACACACAAAGTCAGACACCATGGCATATGCAGACATACACATACATTACATACACACTCTCTCTGTCACACACACACACACACACACACACACACACACACACATATGTTAACTCATGATAGACACACACAGTCACACAGACACCTATTCATTGTAATCCTCAAATGAATAACACAAGTACATTTTTGTATTTCTGTGTGTGTGTGTGTGTGTGTGTGTGTGTGTGTGTGTGTGTGTGTGTGTGTGTGTGTGTGTGTGTGTGTGAGTTATGATTTATACTGCTGTGTGAGTTCTTCTCCGGTGGTCTTTAGTTTATAAGTTCAGAGGTCACACTGTAACTCTCTAAACCATGTGTCAGAGAGCACATATGTGTCCTGTGTGTGTGTGTGTGTGTGTGTGTGTGTGTGTGTGTGTGTGTAAGAGAGAGAGAGAGAGAAAGAGGAGCAAACACTGTTCTTTCAGGGTGATTAAAATCAAAGATGATGAAAATAAACCCAAACTGTACAGGACCTAGAGGTCAGGCTATCACAGTGTGTGTGTGTGTGTATGAGAGAGAGAGTGTGTGTGTTTGTGTGTGTGTGTGTGTGTGTGTGTTTGTGTGTGTGTGTGTGTGTGTGTGTGTGTGTGTATGAGAGAGAGTGTGTGTGTGTGTGTGTTTGTGTGTGTGTGTGTCTGTGTGTTTGTGTGTGTGTGTGAGTGTGTGTGTGTGTGTGTGTGTGTTTCTCCACAAGCATGTGACACCATGTCTGAGTATGTGGGTAAAAGAGAATCAAAGCTGAGGAAATAAACCCAGGTGTCAGAGGTGAGTTCAGTGTCGTTAAACCTGGGCGGTGTGTGTGTGTGTGTGTCTGTGTGTGTGTGTATGTGTGTGTATACATTCTATATCTCTGTGTGGATTGATTTCATGTTTGTGCTCTCTCTCTCTCTCTCTCTCTCTCTGTCTGTCTGACAGAGTCTGTCTGGTCCGGCTTTCCAGAGATGTCCAGAGGACACCAGGCCCAATTTCATACATAGGTCCCCACGATGGAAGTTGACAGTGGTCCTCTGTGTTTTTCACAACTTCAAAAGACAGACAAAAAAAAAACATATCTAAAGCTGAGCTGCATCACCATTATTTAGTTGAGAAGTCTAGAGGCCTTTTCCACTGTGTGACAACAGAACTATTTAGGGCCCTATCATGACATTCTAAAGTGCATTGTCACTCGTCAAAAGTCTATTCAAATTTAGTAGGATGTCCAGTTCACATTGGGAGGGGCTTCATTATCAAAAGTGGAGTATGGCAAAACAAGGTGTTCCTAGGTTTTTAATCAGTCATATGGGTGTGTTTGGGGCGTAACATCATTTTAAACCAATGTGAATGACATCTGTCAGTCCTTTAACGCTAAAGAAAGCCGATATGTCAAATAAATGCATCGGTATTTTGGCATTCAAACATGATTTGAAGGAGGCTGCTTGCGAGACCCGTATGGAATAGTCATTCCACTAAACCATGCTTTACTAAAACCTAGCATAGCCTTCACGCATTTGCACTTGTCTATTATTTGAACTCATTGGCAAAGTAAAACTAACTTCACCATGGAGTCAGTCAACGACAAGACAGTTATATGCAGTTACTTTCACTGTTGACTGACAATGGGTTACCACCGAAAACATAGGCTGGAAAAAGCAACACTTACCCTAATGTTTCTCAAATGACTGAATAAAACACCATTTATCCTGCAGAGGAGTTGCTTATATCTCGTGACAGCGCCTTCAGCT
>NC_063191.1:10387015-10399515 GCF_017589495.1 Alosa alosa
GGTATCAGCTCAGTGTTGGGTACGGTTGGTATCAGCTCAGTGTTGGGCACGGTTGGTATCACAGTGTGCTTCACCAACACTCTGTCTCTGTTTTCTAGGAAACTAATTTTCACAAGATTATTTTCGTCTGTTTGAATCTTTGTTGGTCACAGTTTGGGTTGACACACACATAATGTATACGATCACTGAACACACACACACACACACACTCACATGCTTCTCTCTCTCTCTCTCTCATTTATATAGCGCTTTTCTTGATACTCAAAGCGTGTCACATGGATGGGGGGACCTCACTAGTAACAGGTCCGTGTAAGGAGAAGCTCAATCCCACGTTAGCCAATCAGAATCCAGAAATTAGCAACAACAGAAACAAATCCCTTCCTATTTCTCTTTTTGAATGATATTTGCCAATGCAAACAGGCCTAAAGCGCTTGCACAAACGAAAAAATGTGTACCACCTTAATAGCATCCATAATCAGTAGCCAAACAAACTGTAAACATAGGGCACTCACATGACGTTAAGCATTTTCTGGTGCGAATGTGACGTTTGAGAACCTAAAACCCCGTTTCTCCCAGTTGACACGACAACACATAACCGGGCGTTATCATAAATCTCCACTTTGGCGGAGTTTTTGAAATAATCGTTTTCTGTGATAAAAACGGGGTTTTCGTGTAAATGAGAGGCCAAACCGCAGGGAAATATCTGCGTCTTCCCTTCGTGTGAACGGGGCCTGAGGGAGTGAATGAGCCAATTACAGTGGGGGATGATTAGGGGGCCAGATTGAATGACCCAGGTTGGGAATTTAGCCAGGACACTGGGGAACCCCGTACTCTTTGCAATAAGTGCCAAGGGATGACCACAGTGAGTCAGGACCTCGGTTTAATGTCTCATCCGAAGGACGGCATCTCCTACAGTGCAGTGTCCCCGTCACGGCACTGGGGCATTGGGATCGATCTTTTTTGGCCAGAGGGAAGAGTGCCACCTACTGGCCACCCACCAACACCACTTCCAGCAGCAACCTAGTTTTCCAAGGAGGTCTCCCATCCAAGTACTAACCAGGCCCACACCTGTTTAGCTTCAATAATTCAGCTAAGACAAGGTATCCATTGGTCTGGCTGCTGGCTAAAAACTTTATTACACTATGAACTATACACTCACACTCTGCTCCATACACACATTGTCACATAACATTTGAATGAGACCTGATACACACTGAGAGACAGTTCAGCTCAGCCAACCTACACTCAGAGAGGTGTTATTGATTCCCCATGAGGTCACGTTCCCCATGATGGAACGTGACAGAAAAGGCGTCTCCTTAAGGTACACTCAGAGAGGTGTTCTTGATTCCCCATGATGGAACGTGACAGAACGATAGAACAGATATGTCCTAAAGGTCACGTTAGGGTTGGAGGGTTCTGGGAAGTAAGCGTTGTGCACATGATCATGTGACTGGGTGTGTAAGTAAGTTTGTCCAAGAATGGTGTGTGTGTGTGTTTGTGTGTGTGACTACTGTATGTGCTCATATGTAATAAACCCTGTCTTTATGAACTTCTTTCCCAGATCACGCTAAAACGCCAGAACTGTCACACCAGCACCAAAGCAGTGAATCACCTCACTTAAATCATCTTACTGGTCTAAAGTAGGATTACATCACACACACACACACACACACACACACACACACACATACACACACACACACACACACACAGGAGTAGCAGGGTGCACATGTGTGTGTGTGTGTGTGTGTGTGTGTGTGTGTGAGTGTGTGTGTGTGTGTGTAAGAAACTGAGACCCAAAACAGACAGACAGAAAGAGCAGTGCACTGTGTTTTTCAAATGGGGCTTACGGCCCTTTTCCATGGTTCTGTGATAAAGGTGTCTCTGTAGCCTTCCACACACACACACACACACACACACACACACACACACACACACACACACACACACACACACACACACACACACACAGAGAGGAAGAGAGAGTTTTTCCTTTTCAACATGAACACACCCTTTTATTCAGTGCTAGTTCTTTGTAAGTCTGGCATTCTGCTCCAGGTTAAACAGCAGCTTAACCAGGGCACTTACAAGCACCAACACACTGGAATAAATAGCAACACGTCTTAAAGAAGACTTCACATAAAACCTTTTCATTTCCTCTCTGAGTGTCTCTTGTGCAGTGTGAAGTCTGTTCAGAACTGCTTCGTTTGTGCAGGAAGGAATGTTTGTGTGTGCGTGTCAGTGTGTGTGTGTGTGTGTGTGTGTGTGTGTGTGTGTTCTCTGATGTCATTTTCCCAGACGTCGATTCTTAGAATGTTCTGGAATGTTTACTGAGGCAAAGGATTATGGGTAGTCCAGAGGTAGGAGCAACATACGTCTCCGATTAGTGCAGTTAGTAAACTCCACAGTTAGTAAACTCCAAACACACACACACACACACACACACACACGCACACACACACACGACACACACAATAATGTATTTATTTTACTTAATAATTAAAATAAATACATTCCACAACCTGAATTGATATTTTTCATAATAGTGTCCTGCACTAATTCACTGTGTCCTGCCCTGCGTATTGTGTCCTGCACCACTGCATACTGGCCGCAAGCGTCCCCCTTCTTTTGGTCAAGTTACACTTGAGTTGATGTTGGTTTGTTGGAATAACCACATTTTTGGATCTGAAACCTTGGAGGCCAAAGGTGCATGGATGGACTGGGAGGCACAGGGATGCTTGCACATCTAGTCGTCTTGAGAACGGCGATCTGCTGCCTCGCCCCTGCTGTTGCTGCGCACTCACTCTGGTAACCATGGTCACGTGGCGTTGACGAGGGGCTGGGAGTTCCTTCCTGGTGCATTTCAGGGGGAGTGGCGGAATGTGTGAACCTGGGAAAGTCCGACTCTCGGCCCAGTCCACAGGAGATGCCATCCCTAGTCCCCATGGCAATGGACATAATGGTCAGCCTGCCTGCTGTGAGAGTCGTTTGCCCACCTGATGGTGAAGTGGGGCGACTGGACACCTGCAAATACACCAGCGCCCAGACCAGCTCATAACACCCAGCAGGCCAGTCTCAAACTCACCAGCGCCCACCAGGCCAGTCTCTGGACATTCAAACGCTTCCCCTGGGCGGCCTGTTAACCCAGAAGACCATGAAGCAGGGCAGGAAATGTCCCAGAAGCACACACTGCAAACACCCTACTCAGACCTGACAGATCCAGCCTAAACCAGCACCCAGACCAGCGATGAGGACCAGTCGATGAGGACCAGTCACTCAGACCAGTTGTGATGAGGACCAGTCACTCAGACCTGACAGACCCAGCCCAACATTTACTGCTACAATTAAATGGTCTAAGTGTTCCAAACACAGAGCGTTTACCAGCGGTGTGGGATCTGAGTGGGGTTGCACCAGGATATTCCCACTAATGATAGATAGATAGATAGATAGATAGATAGATAGATAGATACTTTATTGATCCCCAAGGGAAAATTCAAGGAATTAATGGAATGCGACTTCTCAAATTATGTTGTCTTTGACCATTTCAGTCTTTCTCTCTTTCAGTCTTTCAGTCTTTCTGTCTCTTTCTCTTTCAGTCTTTCTGTCTCTTTCACTCTCTCAGTCTCTCTCTCTTCTGGCTGAGCTTATTACCCTCCTACATTCTATATTCAACATTCTTGTCCTCTTCTTCTTCTCTTCCTCCTCTCCTTCCCTTCCTCCTCTTTCTCTCCCTTCTTTGTTCTGTGCATTCCTTCCGCCAAGCGCTGAGACAAATGCCACAGCCTCAGTGTGTGAGAAGCAAACAGACTCCCTCTTAATTGAGTTTGCTCTGTGTGTGTGTGTGTGTGTGTGTGTGTGTGTGTGTGTGTGTGTGATGTCATATATAACTTTGTGTATATCTGTGCCCTCGAGGGGAATCTGTACAACAACAGCAAAAAGTTAACAGTTTAAACTGGACAGGAGCAGGTCGATACAAAAATATGCAAAAACAAGACAGACCACTTGAACACGCACCACAACCCCTTACAACACTATATGTATGTCTATATTTGTATGTATATGTGTGTGTTTATATATGTGATTTTTTTATGTGTGTGTGTGTGTGTGTGTGTGTGTGTGCGCTGTGTTTTGTGTTGACATACCTGTTGTTGACTGACGTGACTAAGAAGGTTGATAGGAATGTTGATACACATGTGGTATGTGATGATGATGATCATGATGTGTGTGTGTGTGTGTGTATGTGATGATGACGACGTGATGTTTATGTGGGAACATGTGTCTGTGATGATGATGACGTGATGTTTATGTGGGCACATGTGTCTGAGTGATGTGTCTGGGTATGGCTGGGTGTGTTGTGTGAGGTTATGCTACTGTAGGCAGCTAGAATGGTGTAAACGTGTGATGAGTGTATCATGGAAGAGTAGTGTGTTTGTAGTGACAGTCACTTGGCCTGGGTTTGATCCCTGAACCCACCTGAAATGATCTCCAAACCCACCTGGGCTTGATCCCTGAACCCACCTGGGTTTGATCCCTGAGCCTGTCTGGGGTTGATTTCCGAGCCTGCCATTATGTGTCCGTGTTGCTTTAGATGAAACGCATCAGCTACTTACCAGTCACGTCTCCTTAATTTCTACTTTTAGCTGAAGTGCAAATACTTTGTTGAATACTTTAGACTTCTGAGCCGACCTTTCCTTGGAAATAGTGGACTATCTCAATTTGTCATTGATTAAAAGTGCAAAAGCACTGTTATCTTAGACGAGCATCATGAATTGGACATAAATATTCATTGCTCATAACTGCTCATCAGATGTGAAGTTATTCATTAACAGTTATTCATTATGAGTCAAATTTGTGTGGGTCTGTTTTCGCTTCTTTACATCTCTGTGATGTTAACTCCTTTATAAGGGGTGTAGCATCGAATAGACTACCACTGCGAAAAGCCCTACAACGCCAGACTTTTGGAAAGGAAGGCACTGGGACGTCTGTGTGTGTGTGTTAGTGTGTGTGTGTCTAATAAGCTGACTCAGAGAACCAGACTTTCACACCACGGTATTATCACCTAGAGTATCTTTCCACACCATTCAGATTCAGCCCACACACACACACACACACACACACACACACACACAGACACACACACACACACGCACGCACATGTCTGCCCCAAATCCTGCTGTGAAACTCTCACCAAACTCTTGGTGGCTTGACGTTCACCAAGAGAACACCCAGTACACACACACATACACACACACCACCTACAGACCAGGGTTTCGAGGCATGGCAGAACGGATGTGGTCAGGCCACGAAGATGAAGATTGACCCTTGACATCTCTCCTGTTCAACCATGACTGTGTCTCTGAGACACACACACACACACTCTCTCTCTCTCCCTCTCTATCCCCCTCTGTCCATCTTTCCCCTCCCCTGGTTTGAGGCTCCTCCCTGGAGTGGATATAAGTGATGCCTTTGCACCCAGCCACTGCTCTCTGTACAGTTCCCCTCTACTCAAGGAGTGTGTGTGTGTGTGTGTGCATCTATCTGTGTGAGTGTGTGTGTCTTATTGTGTGTCCAGAGATTATCCCATTCAAGGCCTATCAGAGAAAGAGCTGAAGGTAAGCCAAATCACAACCCTGCACACAAATACCTGCACACACACACACACACACACACACACTCACACACACAGATACCAAACCTTCTCATCATTGCTGCTGCTTGTGGAACTCTGTATGTGCTGTTGGATCAGCTGTGCAGATAACTTGTGATACGTGTAAAATGCTGAGATGCTATGTGGCTATGTCTGTGGATTGGCCACAGTATTTGGGAAGGCCTATGGCTGTGTACATTTAGTGTGGGAAAGACAGACAGAGATAGAGAAACCAAAAGAGAGAGAGAGAGAGAGAGAGAGAGAGAGAGAGAGAGTACTGTGGGCATGAGTGTGTTTGTGCATAATCTGTGTATCCTTGTGAGTTAATCTAGTGCAGTTGTGTGGTCTTGGGTTGCAGCTAAAGGATGTTTGTGTATGGATCACCTCTGGGCTGTGTGTGTGTTCAGATCACTGCTGGGTTGTGTGTGTGTGTGTGTGTGTGTGTACAGACCAACGCTGGGCTGTGTGTGTGTGTGTGTGTGTGTGTGTGTGTGTGTGTGAATCACTGCTGGGCTGTGTGTGTGTGTATATTTAATGGGTATGCCATGGCTGTGATGTCTGAGACTTTTCCCCATCCATTGTATTTGAATCTGTGGTCTTATTTGACAGAGTCTGATCTCAAGTGTGTGTGTGCGTGCGTGTCCGTGTTTGTGTGTGTGCGTGTGTGACACTCTCTCATCTTGTGTCTGTTTTCTGGTGTGTGTTCACTACTGACGTAGTGCTGATTCTGAGGTTATAATGCTGTGGTTAGCATCTCTGAAAAGACCATCCTATTTGGACAACAACTGTTTACAGTAGTTTAGAAGAGCGGATGCCAAACGCAGCTGTTTACAGTAGTTTAGAAGAGTGTGCATATGTGTGTGTGCGCATGTGCATGCATGAGTGTGTGTGTGTGTGTGTGTGTGTGTGAGTGTTTGCTAATAGAAGTGAAGTTCTAGCATCTGAGTGAGAGAAGACATCAGTGTGGACGTGACAAGAATGAGAGAAAACCTCACTCTCAACTTTGGACAGACTGGCTGTGTGTGTTTGCACATGTCCATGTCCGTGTGTGTGTGTGTGTGTGTGTGTGTGTCAGTTCCTCTGATCATGTGTCAGGTCCATCATAGGTATATGTATAGCATTTGCTATCTGGATTGGATCTGTGCCAGACCTGTCCCGGAGCCCAGCCAGACCTGGCCCGAATCCCAGTCCCCACGTCTGCACTGAGTCTGTATGGAGAGAAAAAGGTCAACGTCAACGTGGAGGAATCTCCTTCCTCTTCTTCCTCTTCCCCAGGAGCTCACTGATGGAGTTCCCCTGGCTCCTGAGAGAGAATCCACTCAGACACAAGCTTGTGTGGGGAGACTGATCTGCCCCATGGAGTGCCATTCAGACACAAGCTTGTGTGGGGAGACTGATCTGCCCCATGGAGTGCCACTCAGACACAAGCTTGTGTGGGGAGGCTGATCTGCCCCATGGAGTGCCACTCTGTCATTCTTGTTGCTGGTCATTTCATGATTCAGAACTACTGGATATGTCACTGTAACAGATATGGCGTAGTGAGTAAAGCAATGTGATTTATTCCAATTTAAGTTAATGCAAAGTGCGTGCCTGAACCCCCATACACACACACACACACACGCTTGAATGGACGCATGCACGCATGCACGCACACACACACGCACGCACACACACACACACACACACACACGCACACACACACACCCACACACACATGCACACACGCACACACAAACACAGAGAGAGAGGGAGAGAGAGAGAGAGAGGGAGAGAGAGAGAGAGAGAGAGGGAGAGAGAGAGGGAAAGAGGGAGAGAGAGAGAGAGAGAAGAGAGAGAGAGAGAGAGAGAGAGAGAGAGAGAGAGAGAGAGAGGGGAGAGAGGAGAGGGAGAGAGAGAGAGAGAGGGAGAGAGAGAGGGAGAGAGGGAGAGAGAGAGAGAGAGAGAAAGAGAGAGAGGGAGAGAGAGAGCGGAAGACACACAGACTGAAGAAGGGTAGCGGGCAAACTGGAAGTTTCCCACCCAAATTAACACTCAAGCATGAAAATGCTCCACAAAGACATGGGCAAAAGTGTGTGGCATGGTATGCGTGGGTGTGTGTGTGGTAGAATGTTAAGATGGGATTAGGAAACAGTGTGGTTTTATGGTATGGGTTAGTGTGTGGTAGTATGGTATGGGATTAGTGTGTGGTAGAATGGTATGGGGTTAGTGTGTGGTAGAATGTATGGGATTAGTGTGTGGTAGAATGTATGGGATTAGTGTGTGGTAGTATGGTATGGGTTAGTGTGTGGTAGAATGTATGGGATTAGTGTGGTAGTATGGTATGGGATTAGTGTGTGGTAGAATGGTATGGGATTAGTGTGTGGTAGAATGGTATGGGATTAGTGAGTTGTAGTCCTTTTAGGCCTTTTTAGCCTCGATTCAAATGCTATGTATGTAGATATTATGTTTATATAGTGTATCGATACAAATAACACAATAGATGTTTTGAACTTTTGATATTTATTGCCCCTCAAGTATGTTGGCCGTCTATAGGCCTAGTTCGAAAACATCTTTCTACACGGTAGGGCTACTACCCATCCTCTGACCATCTCCCTCTGACCGGTATTTTGGCAACTGTCCTTAAATGAGACCGACTCAACAGTAGATAATGGCAGCATATCCTCCATACCTGGCTACCAGTTTGTTTAGTTTGGTCTGAGACAAAATGTGTGGTGGGGCCATAAAAATCAAGCTTCAACTGCTTAGGTTTTGTAGCACTGTCGCCTTCTCTTTCGGTGGTCTTGGCCACTAATTTCGTGGAAAGCATGCAATGTTGAAAGATGTTTGAGTAGTCTAAGTTTGTATTACTTGACACCGACGTGGATAGGCACTTTTGCCCAGGGCATAATGTGCATTTCACGATTACATTTGTTCCTTTAATTTCTTGGAGGGAAAAGTAATGGCTATACTTCCATTTAGAGAAGGCTACTTTTGGATTATTTGGGTTCGCCATACCTGTCTCTCGTTGACTGACTCGCTTGTGTTGTTTGTTGTGTGTTTTACTCAACCTCAGAGGAAGAGAAAAGAGAGAGAGAGAAAGTTTTACTCAACCTCAGAGGAAGAGAAAAAGAGAGAGAGAGAAAGATTGAGATAGAGAGAGGGAGAGAGAGAAAGAGAGGGAGAGAGTGAGAAAGAAAGGGAGAGAGAAAGATAGGGAGAGAGTGAGAAAGAAAGGGAGAGTGAGAGAGAGAAAGAGAAGGAGAGAGGAAAAAGAGAGGTGGAGAAAGAGATCTTTATTGAACTGAATTGAGAGATGGTGAGAGTACAGTGTAAATATCATTTAAGACCATCTGTGCCTCTCTGTGTCTCTTTGTGTGTGTGTGTGTTTGTGTGTGTGCGCGCGTACAGTAGTTCTGGAATGTCATTATTTGGAGAGCTGTTCATTTTATTGGAGTGTATGAGGGGTAACTGATGTTTCAGTCCAGGTGTTTGTAGACTGGCACACACACACACACACAGGATCATTTGTTAACAGCATATGTCCGTTTTAGGTGTTTGACTAACACAGATGTCCCTTGACATCTTAGAAAAGCAAAGATTATTCTAGAAGCACTGTGCAAAGGGGATGGAGAGTTGACTTCAGAGTGTGTGTGTGTGTGTGTGTGTGTGTGTGTGTGTGTGTGTGTTACTGATTTTATCTGTGTGACTGAAGCTTATGTTAAATGAAAAATCACCGTCTACATTCTGCTATAAGTATGTTAACATGAGAGAATATGTCAACACATGTTCATTCATAGCATTTGCATCTAACTGTGTCTGTGTGTGTGTGTGTGTGTGTGTATGTGTCTGTCTGGCTGTGTGTGTGTGTCCTCCTGATTCCCAAGCCCAGTGGTATTCTCATGGTCACACCGTTACACATACACAAACATATTCACACAATTAACAGTGAAATTCTCCTGGGTCATTAGGAATGCAGAGTCGTTCTTACCCATGGAACCAGAACTCCTGGGAAACAGAACCAAACATGATTAATGAGAAGGAAAGGGGGAGAGAGAGAGAGAGAGAATGAGAGAGAGAGAGAACGAATATGTGTGTGTGTGTGTGTGTGTAAACATGTTTTGATATGATATATTCCCCAGGGGAATGATCAGACATTAACTGACGTCTGATCACTCAAAGCTCTGCCACAGATGCCAGTAAATGGTACCCCTCAGCCCAGACACACACACACACACATTATCTCTATTTCTCTCTCTCTCACACAGACACACACACACTTTCCTCTATCTCTTTCTCTCTGTCACACACACACACACACATACCCGTACATGGCCTACCCCTCGTGCACACACAGTGCAGGTCACGTAGTGTCAGGGTTCACATTCATGTGTGTTTATGGTGCGTCAGAGGCCAGCATGCACACAGAGGGGGCACGCTCAACATGCTGGGGCTTTCTGTCTTGCCTTCTCATTGGCTATCTCTTCCTGGACCTTTCTGTCCTGCCTTCTGATTGGCTATCTGTTACTGTCAGTTTCTGTTCTTCCATCTCATCAATCTCATAGGTTGCTTGGGCGCTTAAAGGCCCTAACCTTATATTGATGTCAGAGGGTATGTCTGCATGCATGTTTCTGTGTGTTTGTGTGTCGGCATTTGTACTGTACACGTGTAAACATGTCTAGAACTAACTCAATGCAGAATGTAAATGTTTTTATTTCTGATTGTGCTGACTATGGCTCTGAAAGTCATATAGTGGGCAGTTGGGAAACGGGCATCACTGGGCTCCTTTCCAGACAGACCTGCAGAGCAAATTCAAAGTTGCTAACAGCGTAGCGACTGACTTGTTCCCCAGATCACAACATAAAGAGGGACACGTACAACAAGGTTTAGATTTTAAACAAATTGATGAGTGATAAAGCAAAACAATGTTACCAAATAAAGTAGTATCTAGGGGGAAATGAGTGGGAGCGATGGTGTCTGTGATACAATGAGGGTGTCAGTAGGCTATGTGAGACAGACTAAAGCAGTAGATAAAGAGAACAGAGACATAGAGCGATATAGAATAAGAGAGATAGAGACCGTTTCTCAAAGTCAATGATTTGTGCTTGGTAGAACGAGCCCTGCCGAGTCAAATCCTTCAAAGACGAGGCAAGGCTTCTTCTTAGCATTCGGAAAACACACAATGAAACAGACTAGGGAGTGTGCAAGAAGCTGCAGTGTGCATTATTACAAATCATGTGCGAATAGGATTGTGGGTGTTCCAAACACGCAGAGGATACACGCATGCATCCTTGAAAATTCTCAGATTTTTTTTTTAAGGCACCGTTGGAACAGTGCTTGGCGAGATTCGATGATGTAACGTCCTTGAAAAAGCGGCTTTGAAGGACCCATCCTTGACTTCATAGACGGTCATAGAGTAAGGGAGACAGACTAAAGCAGTAGATAAAGAAAACAGAGACATAGACTGATATAAAATAAGGGGGACAGACTAAAGCAGTAGATAAAGAAAACAGAGACATAGACTGATATAAAATAAGGGGGACAGACTAAAGCAGTAGATAAAGAGAGACATAGAGAAGTGTAAGAGTAGGTGCCTGCATGAAAAGAGAAGTGTCTAATGGGAAAGAGAGGATAGCCACTGATATACCTGGTTACAGGTGCACCCAATTAACCTGCCCAGGTCCTACCCCGCCTGTGCACTGACATGGGACAGGCTGAGGAGGGCACAAAGGGTCGCAACAACGACGATTGTCTGGGTTCACCAAACCCAATACAATCTTCTAATGCGCACACAAATTCTATTGGCTAGAGGATGGTGTGTTAACTCTCGATTTGCATAGATGCATACAGAAAGTATTCACAGTGCTTCACTTTTTCCACATTTTGTTATGTTTCTGAATTAAAAATTCAATTCATTTTTTTCTCATCAATCTACACACAATACTAGATAGATGCACGGTAGCCTCAAATCATTCTCGAATGGAAAAGATTGGAACAACCAGCAGTCTTCCTAGATCGGGACGCTCAGCCAAACTGAGTAATCCGGGATGAAGGGCCTTGATCAGACAGGTAACCAAGAACCCAATGGTCACTATGAATGAGATCTGGAGTTCCTTTGAGAGGATGAGAGAAGCGTAAAGAAGGACAAACATCAGTGCAGCTCTCCACCAATCAGGCCTTTATGGTAGAGTGGACAGATGGAAGACATTTTTTTGCTGGGAGTTTCCCAAAAAGCACCTCTCAGACCATGAGAAGTAAAATCTGGTCATCTGGTCTGATGAAACAAAGACTGAACTATTTGTCCCTATTCCCCCTGCTCTTTATTGGCTGTAGGGGCAGTCTTTCATCTATCTAATAGCCGCTCACAGGCTTATTAATGGCAGGTTTTAATTTTATTGACTGATTGTTGAGTTGTGTTGAGTTGTATTCTAATTGCTAGCTGTCTATTTCCTTGTGCGCTCTTGGGGACATCTGTCATGATAGGTCATCATTGTGCAGCAGGGGGGACATGTCTGGTCTGGCCTGACTGCAGCTCTTGGGAAATTAGCCGGAATGCTTCAAAGTGTGCAAGGACCCGGGTGATGACCCGGCTGCCCATAGCATGCCTGTGTGAAAATCAGCAGCCTAATGAGAGCCATACATCAACAGGAAACAGCAGAACACAAGCAAAGAACAACCTCCCAAAAGCCCACCGCAAAACTCACATAATCTCACCACAAAACTCACATAATCTCATCACACCACCTTAAGGGCTGTAAAACTCACAAGAGGCCAGGAGGGACTGAAACGGCCAGGTAGAATGCTGCTAAATGTGCATAGCTTCCAGATTACCGACAAAAGTGGCAACTGGTAAAGAGATAGCCTATAGGCAATGATT
>NC_063191.1:10402015-10422015 GCF_017589495.1 Alosa alosa
TGATGTGTTGATTGATTAATTGATTGATTGATTGATTGATTGATTGATTGATTGACGGATTGGTCGATCGTTCCAGGCCATGTCGGCGGCTCCACTCCTGGTGGCCCTGCTCCAGGTGGCAGTGCTGCCCTCTGTCTTCGGCGGGGCGTACTACGGGCACAACGGTCACAGCGGGCATCCTCAGCAGCACCTCCCCCAGCACCCACAGATCCCCCAGATACCCCATATGGGCAACAAGGACAAGGGCTACATGCATTACCAGCACTACAGGAAGGACCTGCCTCAAATACCCCGCGGGAAGGAGAAGGGTAAGAGAACGCAGCAGAGATCCACACACACCACCACTCACAGGACACTTACACTGACTGATGCTGAACCACTGAATGACTCACGGCTCACGACTCACAGGACACTTACACTGACTGATGCTGAACCACTGAATGACTCACGGCTCATGACTCACAGGACACTTAAACTGACTGATGCTGAACCACTGAATGACTCACGGCTCATGACTCACTAATCACTTACACTGACTGATGCTGAACCACTGAATGACTCACGGCTCACAGGACACTTACACTGACTGATGCTGAACCACTGAATGACTCACGACTCACTGGACACTTACACTGACTGATGCTGAACCACTGAATGACTCACGGCTCACGACTCACAGGACACTTACACTGACTGATGCTGAACCACTGAATGACTTACGGCTCACGACTCACAGGACTCTCACACTGACGGATGCTGCCTTCCTCAAACCTGACATTCACCCTTTAATGTCTGCTCAACCTTTTGGAAGAGCATGCCTATTACTAAATTGTATCACGGTTTTGAGTCCCTAATTATGCATTTTGGACTTTGGACTGGCTATTTTCCATCATTGTCAGGTGTTCTGTCGAGTTATGCTTTATTGTTGAGATGTGCTACCACAGCGTAAGTCAATAGCATTTTTGATTAATATGGTGCTGTTCTGCAATAAGCTAAAGTGCTTCTACCAGCCACACCCTATCTAGTGTTCTATAGAGGAATCAGGTGGTAGCCTACATGACAACACTACTGAACACATATTTCAAAATGGAAAGGTGAACTAAACAAACCTGAATATGTCAGTTTCTTAGCTTAGCAATTTCAATTGACACATGTGAAATTATGAAATATTGTGCATTGAGGTAGCATAAAATTACAGTAAGTGTACTTCTAACAGCGGGTTTTGAGTTTTTGGGGTTTTGGTAGCACAACTCGACAAGTAACCCAGTTCGACAGAATAGCAGTCTGGAGTTTCTGCATTGAAAAGTTTATATGCCCATTAAATCGTTCAGTCAAATCATTTGGGCAGGTTTTACATGACCATGGACAGATAAGCAACCGTGTACCAGTCATCTATGTCACCTGAGCGAGAGTTGATTTTGGTTCCAAAAAAACCCCCACTGCCGCTGGAGAATATCCACTATTGCGTGTCTTAAACTAGATATTGACAGGGCATTTACTTTAAAAGACAAACAGAAAACAGTGATTACGGGCCCTATCATGACATTCTAAAGCGCATCGTCACTCGTCAAAAGCTTATTCAAATTTAGTAGGATGTCCAGTCCACATTGGGAGGGGTTTCATTATCAAACGTAGAGCGCATGGCGCAACAAGGTGTTCCTAGGTTTTTTAATCAGTCATATGGGTGTGTTTGGGGCGTAACATCATTTAAACCAATGAGAATGACATTTGTAATTCCCTTTAACGGCGCAAAGTGCGATGTCAAATAAATGCATCGGTATTTTGACATTCTACGGCGCATTTCAAGGAGGCTTCTTGTGAGACCGTATGGAATAGTCATTCCACTAAATCATGCTTTACTAAAACCTAGCATAGCCTTCAGGCATTTGCACTCGTCTATTATTTGAACTCATTGGCAAAGTCAAACTAACTTCACCAAGGTGTCAGTCAACGACAAGACAGTTAAATGCAGCTACTTTCACTATTGACTGACAATGGGTTACCATCGAAAACATAGGCTGAAAAAACCAACACTTACAACAGATATAGCTCAAATGACTGAACAAAACAACATTTATCCTGCAGAGGAGTTGCTTATATCTCGTGACAGTGCGTCTTCAGCTGTGCTCCATACGTGTCTCTTGCCTCTCTCCTAATCACTTTTAACCGTCATTACCAATTTGCAAATCATGGTAAATACCTACTCATCATGAGATGTACAGTATTTCGTAATATCTTTATTCTAATTATGTTTCCCATTGTAATCGTGCAATTTGTAATGTTTTGCATGGATGTGCGCTGGTGTGCGTTCATGAATGATAGAAGGATGGTGCGTGCACCTGCCAATATGACTGTTGACAATGCGCTTTTAAAATAACATATAAACAACTCGCCATAGACTTCTGACCAGGTGTACAATAGCGATTTTTAGACAATGCGCCAGGCCACTCCCTAAATTGTTAAATGCCACACCCCTGGGCGCATTGTTTCAAAAAATAAATTTGCAAAATAAGGAATTAAACTTTGCGCCGGGTGGAAAACGATTTTTACGCCATGCGCCAGGGTGCACAATACAGCCATACGACATTTGACATCCTCAAATTGTATGGGTGAGGAAAATTCGAGATGGCCTACAGGCGCACCCCATAATCACATCCAAATGACTATGCTAAGCTAACTATATAACAAGTAACAGCAGCAGTAACTCTTAGTAGTTAGTAGTTCATAGGCTATTCAAACTGTGCGACCAGTCCACAGTGTGCTGCACCGTCAGAGATGGTCTGCATGGATCACAGATCAACAGTGATCCGTTACACCCTTACAGCACATTCCTACTGATGGAGCAGCATATCTCAACCACAAATACAAATGCTATATCACACACTTCATACAGGCCTGCTAATTAATGACATTACCATATATATATACTGTATATAAGCTGTCGTCCCAGATAGCAAGAGGCTGGCGAGGCGGGCCACTGTCGGTCCATTGGGGGCATAGCTGGCGGTCCGCTGGCATTTTGCTCATTAGTTCTCTGGCGGTCCACTGGCAGGTTGCAGACAAATTACCCAATATTTTGCCACTATTGGTCTAAAATCTTTTACATTTGTTCAGTTATACGCCATATATCATTTTATTAACTTTTCTTAATATTCATGACAAGTTAAATTTAAAGAGATGGTGGTCCAACGGCGGACCACAAGTGGCACGCCACTGGCGGTATACCACCAGTGGTCCGCTATCTGCCAATCTGATTTTGCTATCTGGGGGTATAGCTCTACTGTCATACAGATCTGATCTTGGGAGGGGATTTCAGAACATCAACCCCAATATTGCTCTTATTGTGCAATGAGACAATTAATCTTGAACCAATTTCATGAAGACAACAATGTAAACGTCACAGTACACACATAGGCCTACTAGTGAGCAGCTGTGGCCTACTGGTTAGCGCTTCAGACTTGTAACCGGAGGATTGCCGGTTTGAACCCCGACCAGTAGGCACGGCTGAAGTGCCCTTGAGCAAGGCACCTAACCCCTCACTGCTCTCCGAGCGCCGCTGTTGTTGCAGGCAGCTCGCTGTGCCGGGATTAGTGTGTGCTTCACCTCACTGTGTGTTCACTGTGTGCTGAGTGTGTTTCGCTAATTCACGGATTGGAATAAATGCAGAGACCAAATTTCCCTCATGGGATCAAAAGAATATACTTATATACTAATGGGTCAAACCATGGGGTTCACACAACGTCACAGTACACTGGGCCAAACCATGGGGTTCACACAAACATCTTATCCAGCCCAGAAGATTATGTGGAGTTCAAAGGTCAAACAAATTCAACTGCCAAAAAGCAGTGGTGTGGGGATGTTTTAGCCAAGGGTGAGTCTGGGCAAATAACAGTGCCAGAAGTATAGTTTTCAGGGAGAAGTACTAGTATATAATTCATCTGGATTATAGGACTATTATAGGACTACAGCTTTTTAAACTAAAATCTAAAATAGTGTAACAGAGGCAAATTGAGCTAGCATGCTAGTTGCGCGTGAAAATCCTCACACCCCTAACCTTAAGAACACACTGAGCTAAAAGCCAAGGCTTCCAACTCAGTGGTTAGAAGCGTTCTTAAGGTTAGGGGTGTGATGATTTACATGCGCAGCTAGCATATGCTAGCTCAGTTTGCCTCTGTTACAATAGCACTCAGTAGAGAGAGAAAAGTATCTAGGATCTGTAACATATTCTCTGCCAAGGAGGTTATGTTTTCATCTATTTCTGTCTGAATCGTTGTTAAAAGGTTTACATTTACATGTATTCATTCAGCAGACACTGTGATTTACAAAAATGAGGAACAAACTACAAGTTACCATTTTAGGCAATGGATCAAGTACAAACCTGTTAAATTGCTGTGCTGGGGCCTGGGGGGTATTCCAGAAAGCAGGTTTACTGGCTTAACTGGGTATGTTAACCCAGAGTTAGCGGTAAACCTGGGATTTCAGTTCCAGAAAGCTCAAAAATGATCAGGCTATGTAAGTAACTATGGTAACATAGGCTCTGAACTGAACTGGGTATGTAAACCCAGAGTAAACGGTAAACCTGGGATTTCAGTTCCAGAAAACTCAAAAATGATCAGGCTATGTAAGTAACTATGGTAACATAGGCTCTGAACTTAACCTGGTAGGGGGTAGGTTTTGTTCAGGTTATGTTAAATTATGTTCGGTTATTTTAGTACATGTTCAATCCGCTATTTTTACACTTGTCACGCAATGGCGTTTCATTTTGACGAAGGTCCGATTGACAAAGAAGCACAAAATCATATAATATTCATCCGTGCAATTCACCGTGAGAGGGCGATAAGACCACGATGATAGCCTATCCATTCTTTTCCAACGAGTTTTTCAAGAGCGCTAGAGTTTTTCAGCTGAATCCTAAATATAGGCTACTTAAAAAGCATTCTCCTACATTACGCATGGTGGATTAGAATAGAATAAAATAAATCTTTAATGTAGGCTAGCTAGCCTACACCATATGGACATTTGTGTTTGGCTCACCAGACAGATGTACAAACAACATCTCAGACACATTGAAGATATAGGCTAATTAAAACAAGTACAGTACAAAAAAGGGGAAACATAGCCTATAGAAAATTAATAAATAAGTTTAAATATAGCTGTACAGCTCAGCCGGGTATGCATGTTGTCACTAAGTTTGGTTAAGAATGCTGATGGCATTTGGGATAAAATATTTTTTAATAGGCTACACACGCTCTCCGACTGGGAGTTTTTGTAGTGTTGGAGACGCAGAGCCTATCGGCAAGCTGTCGGTAGGTGCGTAAAGTTTGGCTTGCGCTAAAGCAGTTCCTGCGCAACTTCATTCGTTTTCCTGGACACAAACCCACGAGGATCATTAAAGTGTAGTTTCACCAACTGGCAGGTCAGCATCACTTATTAAATTTTCCAAATGTGCACCGAAATGTGTCCAATAGGCTACCCATGCCTTCCGACATTCACCCTTCCGATGATGGAGCGCAAAAGTTTAACTTGGCCCACAGCTGCAGGACCCGCGTTAAAATAGAAAATTACATTTGGGATTCTCAAAGAATTCTATGGCCCACTCAATCTGTGACAACTAGGCTAGTTTAAGAAAGCATCATTCAAAGCAGTCAATACAATACGTGATGTCCAGTGAATTATTTAATTGTTCTTTTGACATTAAATAGGCTATCTTAAACATACGCATTTACACGGTCAGTTAGGCTATTCTCTGCCAAGCAAGGTCTCGGACGCAGGCGCTTAAGTATTGCTCTTTTTTTGTTATTACAGTTCTCTCCTCCTCGTAAGCCTCGACTACTCCGCCTCTAAAAAATACGGTGCTCAATTCCTTTCGCCGGTTTCACTCATGATTTCGACTCTCAATAGATGATGCCTTTATAAGTTCGCCGTGAACGTGCACAACTCTAACACAGATTATCTAGATTATCTATCTAGGTTATCTAACACAGGGTTGATTGAACTAACTGGTAACCGGTGTTTTGGAACCGACAGCTCTGGTTTAGTCCCCATAGGTTCAGACAACCCAGAGGTTAAGTTTTATCTCAGTGTTTGTTAAACCTCCTTTCTGGAATACCCCTCTGTACTACGAAGGGAGCTTAACCTACCCAGATGTAACCCAGGGTTACTTTGTTAAACCAGGGTTGACAAAACCTGGTTATCTTAAATGGTGTTAATCGGTACTACGACGCTGATTATGAAGTTGATTTGTTGAGCCGGGTTAACCTGTGCGTTCACATAAAGGGGCGGGTTGCAGCGCAAGTCACCACTTTCAATGATGACGCGATCACCTTATTTTACGGATGAGGAATGCACAATTATTATGACAAGTTATGAGTAATTAAAACCGCTCTACGACAAAAATCAAATACGTCGGCAGTGAGCAAAGCAAGGCTGTTGGCAACATATTACAGATCGGGTAGCCTAAATGCCTAAAAGTAAAGTTTTATTCCCACATGTTCTTCAAATATGTGTTACGGAGGATTAGTAGCTTACGGAATGTCTGAAATGAGTTGAAATAATTAAATAGCCTAATTTGAGTTCATAGAAAGGCCTACAGATGCAACCCAATTCAGAAGTGGGCATACAGATTACAGTAATATGGATAATTGAATGTTTAAGTAGCCCCCATTGACTGATTTAGTGAATGCCTAATCCTGTAAACATTTCAGATGCAACACCATTGCCAAACGCACATGGCAGAAGGTGAAAATGAAACACAAAAACATTATGCAGAATAGTAGGTTTATATAGTTATAGCTTGCATTAATATTTCTTAATTATGAAAACATGTAGGCCTAGGCCTAGCTTATAGCCTTCACTTGGCCTCTGTTTTACAGCTAACAAGAAACAGGTGTCTTCGAACACTACTGTAGGAGGAAAGGCACCAGAGTGTTTTACAGTAGCAGAGGAGTTGGCCATCGCAAATAACAGTGGAAGGCCGATTATGGAGGGGTTGAGGGAGGCATTGGTCGGATTCTGGTGCTGTGGAAATGTGTTGCCTTTATGTGCAGGGTACAGTAATATGACATTCAATTCAACAAGTTTGTTAAAATGGTGATTTTTATTTATTAGGCCTACTGTAGGCTATGTCCGATTTATTTTAGGACGTACAGTATTCTTGCATCACCGATTGAATACATGAATGTCCACGTACGGGCATTGCTATGAGACGTCTTCCTAGATCATTTGACAAAGATAACGAATTCCCTCGGCTGACAATCTATATCTTCATAGAGAATATCGTCCGGTAGGCTATATATATTTTCTGGCGGTCTCTAAAACCCCTCGCCCTGCAAAGAGAGTCCCTCACGATTTTTTGCTCCAATGTTGTATGGATCATCCAGGTGCGCCCGACATGTCTCGAGAAATTGTTAGTGGAGGGGTGGTACTTATAAAGGATGTGGTTAACGGAAACCCCGGGTTAACCAAGAACATAACCTGGTCGGAGCAGGTTTGAGATGCAGCGCCAATTGCCATGGCAGCATACCTCGGTTAAAACCTATCCACCTTTCAGAGTATGCGGGTTAATCGGGAAGTTACGCCACGCGGATCAAGTTACTCGGTTACCCAGATAAGCCAGAAACCCCGCCAGAGTACAGGCCCCAGAGGGGTATTCCAGAAAGGAGGTTTAACAAACACTGAGATAAAACTTAACCTCTGGGTTGTCTGAACCTGTGGCTTACTAAACCTGAGCTGTCGGTTCCAAAACACCGGTTACCAGTTAGTTCAATCAACCCTGTGTTAGATAACCTAAAGTTGTCTTGGCGTTCATGGCTTAACTTATAAAGGCATCATCTATTGAGAGTCGAAACAATGAGTGAAACCGCTAAACAAAGAGCACCGTATTTTTCAGAGGCGGAGTAGTCGAGGCTTACGAGGAGAGAACTGTAATAACAAAAAAAAGAGCAATACTTAAGCGCCTGCGTCCGAGACCTTGCTTGGCAGAGAATAGCCTAACTGACCGTGTAAATGCGCACGTTTAGGATAGCCTATTTAATGTCAAAGGCACAATTAAATAATTCACTGGACATCACGTATTGTATTGACTACTTTGAATGATGCTTTCTTAAACTAGCCTACCTTGTCACAGATTGAGTGGGCCATAGAATTCTTTGAGAATCCCACATGTAATTTTCTATTTTAACACGGGTTCTGCAGCTGTGGGCCAAGTTAAACTTTTGCGCTCCATCTTGGGAAGGGTTAGTGTCGGAAGGCATGGGTAGCCTATTGGACACATTTCAGTGCACATTTGGAAAATTTAATAAGTGATGCTGACCTGCCAGTTGGTGAAACTACATTAATGATCCTCGTGGGTTTGTGTCCAGGATAAGCGAATGAAGTTAGCAATGCGAGGGACTGCTTTAGCGCAAGGCAAACTTTATGCACTGACCGACAGCTTGCCGATATGCTCTCATCTCTCCAACACTACAAAACTCCCAGTCGGAGAGCGTGTGTAGCCTATTAAAAATATTTTATCCCAAAATGCCATCAGCATTCTTAACCAAACTTAGTGACAACATGCATACCCAGCTGAGCTGTACAGCTATATTTAAACTTATTTATCAATTTTCTATAGGCTATGTTTCCCCTTTTTTGTACTGTACTTGTTTTAATGATATCTTCAATGTGTCTGAGATGTTGTTTGTCCATCTGTCTGGTGAGCCAAACACAAATGTCCACTACATTAAAGATTTATTTTATTCTATTCTAATCCACCATGCTGCTTTTCAAGTAGCCTATATTTAGGATTCAGCTGAAAAACTCTAGCGCTCTTGAAAAACTCGTTTGGAAAATAATGGATAGGCTATCATATGATGTCGTGGTCTTATCGCCCTCTCACTGTGAATTGCACGGATGAATATTACATGATTTTGTGCTTCTTTGTCAATCGGACCTTCGTCAAAATGAAACGCCATTGTGTGACAAGTGTAAAAATAGCGGCCTGATTGAACATGCACTGAAATAACCGAACATAACCTGAACAAAACCTACCCCCTACCAGGTTAAGTACAGAGCCTATGTTACCATAGTTACTTACATAGCCTGATCATTTTTGAGCTTTCTGGAACTGAAATCCCAGGTTTACCGTTTACTCTGGGTTTACATACCCAGTTCAGTTCAGAGCCTATGTTACCATAGTTACTTACATAGCCTGATCATATTTGAGCGTTCTGGAACTGAAATCCCAGGTTTACCGCTAACTCTGTGTTAACATACCCAGTTAAGCCAGTAAACCTGCTTTCTGGAATACCCCTCAGGTCTGACTCACAGGTTGCCTACGTCATCATTAGTGTTGTCATCACCTACACAAAGTTAAAAAGTGAATAATACACGTGTAAAATGGCATTTGATATTACTAACAGATGGAGTATTGTCCAGGCCATGACAATGTCAGTGGTATTATCCTGACATTTATAGTGTTAGAATTTAGATAGAATTAATAGAATTTGGTGACTCATGATTGGGATTCGTTTCCAACTCTTGCATTGCGACATATGCTAACTTTGAAATCACTGGTCCAGCCATACCAATTACATTGATCAGAGATTCCTAACATTACTTCCTACTTTGCCTAAACTTTACAAACTGACAATAAACAACAGCCAGGAAACAATGTATGTGGGTCTACATTAGCTGTAAATAAATTTCTGCATTTTTGACGTTTGCAGGTGTTGCTGCTACTGTTTATCACAATAACTTTCGGTTTCGTCTTCCCCTCTCGTCGCTGATTGGCCTGCCATTTTACTTGTTTGAGGGAAACAGTTATGAACTAAGATGTTCCAGACTAGGGCTGTGTCCCAAACCGCATACTTCCATCAGTACACTGCTAGTGTACACTGAGCCCTTATTTGCATTGTGCACACTTTTAGATTGTTAGTATTGTCCCAATTAATATCTGCACTATATACTTAAACTAAGTATTTGACGTGTGCAAGTAGGCAGACATAGCCTAGATCTCCCAGAAAGAAGATATAGGTGGGTGTGGTCAGGCTATTAATTTTCAGCATTGGTAGGCACTTTATAGTATGTGCGTGTATAAGAATTTCAAATTGATTCGTCAGTCGATTTAAATGAAAATCAATGTCTCCGTTCATTTAGACGCAGAATTATTGAGAGCTTTTCCTACATTCCAACCAACCAACCAAACAGACGGGTGAAAACATAACCTCCTTGTTTACAGCGAGTGATTTGGTTTGTCCTTTCTGGACTACCGTAGCTAGAGGCCAGTGCAATATGTCAGACTCCATAGAGTGGGGTCTGCTTCATATAAAAGACTGAGCTAATTCTAAGCTTATGGAAAGACAACAATTCATATTTATACATAACATGCATGTATACAGTTTTGAATAATATTCAATATTTTCTTCCAACATATTAATGTTATTAATCATGTGATTGTACGGGTTTATGCATTTTACTAAAACAATTAAATATCAAATTACAAATATACTGAAAACACTAAAAATATTCTAAATCTAATATGTTAATTCTCAATCTAATTTGACATTTACATTTATCATATTTGATATTGTTCTTCCACGTGTTTAACTTATATCACTAACATACAACAAATACCATGCCATGACATGCTAAATATTATGGCAACACATGTACCTTTGAATGAACACAAACACACTATAATAATTTAAATAGTGCATCATACTGGTTTTCATACCTGGAGTTCCTTACTGTTAAAGTTAAATACTTAAGTACATAAGTATTTACAGGTATTCTGTGCTGAATCATTATTATATAATATTTCATTTGCTTTATTAAGGGATGATGTATTGATATTTCTGTTGTTATTGATCGTGGCTGCTTGCCACGAAGAGAATATATCTCAAGAGAATACACCTCAACCTCACAAAAGGATGTTTGCAGGTCTACATACTGGTTGGTGGTGAATGAGGATGGCATGTCGTAATGAAGTTAAAGTTAAATTGATTACTTACCTCCAGCTCTTCTTCTGCCCCTGCAGGTCTCACCATTCCCCAGGGAGAGGTAGGTATCCCCCAGGGGGAACTGGGGCCTGCTGGACCTCCAGGACCCTCTGGGCCGCCTGGCCCAGCTGGACCCCCCGGTCCCCCCGGTAACGGACTCCCTGGGCCGGGAGGAAATCCTGGACTCCCCGGACCTCCAGGACACGCCGGAGTCGGAAAACCCGGAATGCCAGGGTTGCCAGGGAAACCGGGTGGACCCGGCCTGCCAGGGCCCCCTGGAGATCAAGGTCTGAGCGGGGGAGAGGGGCCCGAGGGGCCAGTCGGTCCCTCAGGGCCTCCAGGACCCCCTGGGCTCCCCGGCATGGGCAAACCTGGGGGTCAGGGCCTGCCCGGGGCCCCGGGGATGAAAGGAGAGCCTGGACACAAGGGACTTCCAGGGCTCCCTGGCCTGCCAGGACCAAAGGGAGACAAAGGCATCGGGATGCCTGGGTTGCCTGGACACAAGGGGCCTGCAGGACCACCGGGGCGCCCAGGACAAGGTGGTCTGCCAGGAATCGGAAAACCAGGAATGCCTGGAATGCCGGGGCCTCCAGGCGTGTCAGGAAAACCTGGACCTACCGGAGAGCCCGGACCCTCAGGGCCGCCTGGACAGGAGGGACCTCAGGGAATGCCCGGACCAGATGGAATTGGAAAACCAGGACTGGACGGCGCTCCAGGGCAACCAGGCCCACAGGGTGGCAAAGGACAACCAGGTCTGCCAGGGTTGCCAGGAAAACCGGGACTGCCAGGAATTGGCAAACCAGGATACCCCGGACCAAAGGGAGATAAGGGGGAGGGAGGCCAGCCAGGTGCCTTCGGGCCAAAGGGAGACAAAGGACCAGGAGGTGCGCCAGGACAACTAGGCCCGCCAGGACCAAACGGACCTCCTGGGCCGCCGGGTCGCATGGGGCCCCCAGGGGGCATAGGTGTACCTGGACAAAGAGGTGAAGGAGGACCTGTGGGACCGAAAGGTGAAATTGGACCCCTCGGAGAACCAGGACCCACAGGGTTGCCAGGTGAAGCTGGAGCCCCAGGAGAGGGAGGCGAGCCTGGGCCAAGAGGGCCACCAGGGTCAGTGGGTCCCCAGGGCGAAGGAGGACAGAAGGGTCAGCAAGGACCTCCCGGTCAACCTGGTCTGCCCGGCCTGAAGGGTGAAGGAGGCGACCCTGGTCCAGAGGGCCCTCAAGGACCAAAGGGAATTCCAGGAATCACTGGTCCCGGTGGCCCGATTGGACCTCCTGGACCTCCCGGACCTAAAGGAGAGGGAGGTCCACCGGGTCAACCTGGTCCTGCTGGAGAGGGGAACCCAGGTGTGGCAGGCCCAATCGGACCTCCAGGAAAAACAGGACCTTCGGGCCCACCTGGCCAACCTGGTCGAACCGGACTCCCCGGCCCTCCCGGTCCACCTGGAGCCCCGGCGCCCGTACCGGACCTGGAGGCCGTGCTGCCCGAGATGGGCCCGGCGCTGGACGGTGTGAAGACCTACAAGGGCAAGGGCAAGTACGGCGGAACACCCCAGGTCATCGCCAGTGGGCTAGAGATGCCCGCCTTCACCGCCACCCTGACCACTCCCTTCCCGCCCGTTGGCACGCCTGTGGTGTTCGACAAGATCCTCTACAACGGCCGGCAGAACTACAACCCGCAGACGGGCGTGTTCACCTGTGACCTGCCCGGCATCTACTACTTCAGCTACCACGTGCACTGCAAGGGCACCAACGTGTGGGTGGGGCTGTACCGCAATGGGGAGCCCGTGATGTACACCTACGACGAGTACAAGAAGGGCATCCTAGATCAGGCGTCCGGCAGTGCCGTGGTGCCCCTGCAGCCTGGCGACGCGGTCCACATCGAGCTGCCCTCCGATCAGGCGGCTGGCCTCTACGCCGGCCAGTACGTCCACTCCTCCTTCTCCGGATTCCTGCTCTACCCGATGAGAGAGAGAGAGAGAGAGAGAGAGAGAGAGGTGAAAGAGAGGGAGGGAGGGGAGAAGTACTAAAGAAGAGAAAGAATAAGAAGGGCGAGAAAAGAGTGAATAGAAAAAGAGAGAAAGAAGAAAGAGAGAAAAGAGAAAGGACTTCATGTTTGTTTTTGATGTCATGCTGAGGCTCTGTGTAGCAGAAGAAAAGACTTGTGGGGCCTGTGAGGAAGATCATGGTGCATGTTAGTGTGTGTGTGTGTGTGTGTTTGTGAGAGAGAGAAGGAGAGACAGACAGAGAGAGTGTGTATGCGTGTAATAATGTAAAAGATAATGAGAGCATGTTTATAGAAGTATGAGTGAAAAACAGTGATCGCAGTGTGTGTGTGTGTGTGTGTGTGACAGAGAGGGAGAGAGAGCAAATGTATGTGCATGTGAATTTGTATGTGTATTTGTGTGTGTGTGTACAGTATGTGTGTGTGTGTCTGTCTGTCTGTCTGTACACTAATGGTACATTTATGTATTGCTATAATAATCTTACTGGGTACACCTGACTGTATTGCGTGTACCAAGTGTAGTGCTGTTTTGACATGAATTGTATTGCTATGATCTCAGTACAGGGCTCCGAGAGTGCAAGCTATGGAACAAACCTACATTCATTTGGATTTACTCAAATGATTCTTTTGATATGAAATTGTCAAACCCATGTGTAACAACCCCTAAATCAGTGACTGATGTAGTCCCCTTTCTGAGACAAAAGCAGCTTTCAGAGATTGATTAATTTCCTGTCGTACCAGACTGGCAGCTGCCATCACACTGAGGCAACGAATGTAACTCCTGAAATAATGACTAATGTGATTATTCTAAAAAATTAATCTTAGTTTGGTTGGCGACAGGTGTGGGTAACTCGGCTTCAGAAATACAAAGTCCAACCGCATATGTGCCCCAGCCACTCATTAAAACCGGCTGATTCTAAGTAGCAAAACTGTACAGCCAGGTATATCAACTAAAAACATAGGTATATCAACATAAACACCTGTGTTAAGGTATATCAACAGAAAACACCTGTGTTACTGTGCACAGGTACTTTATGAAGCCAGGGTTACCCACCTATGGTTGACAATGACCAGAAGCCCAACATGATATAAAGTCATCTTTTATTGGACGTGATGATATGATTTGAATACTTATGTTGTTGTTTTTTTCATGTAATTAAACATGTTAATTGGTAAAACTCAGTTAAGTTTAGAGTGTGTGTTGAAGCATGCCCGTACCATTTGCATTTGTGAAAAAAAGAATTTGACATATATAGCAGCTCACTGAGGATTACAGCTGGGGCTTATGTGACATGGATCTAGCTCACATCTGGCAACAAATCGTTCAGGAAGTCTGTCACACACAGTGTCCACACACCACACACGTACACACAGTGATACATATTTACAGAGGGAACATATGCAGTTCTAATAATGTAGATTTGTATTATGTCTCCCACAACCCGTCAGACACCGATCCCCACCCTCTGCCCTCAACTGACCCTGGTCTCATTCACATTCAGCAGGTCCATGGCAGTCTAGGAACTGACAGGAGCCAAGTTGGATCTGTCCCAGAATCCATTTGGCTGCTACAGTATCTATACTGATCTATACCATGTGCTACCACAGACTCATGATTTCATAACCAGTAGCACCAATATAGGGCAAACTCCAGGATTCTAAGACCAGTAGAAGTAGAACAGGCCAAAGAGAGCCAGAATCCAGTCCGGAACCCAGATTCAGAACCCCGTCCATTCTGTCGGTGTCCACTGATCCAGCTAGTGCTTTCGCAGACCCTGGGGGTTAGGGCCAGTAGAACTTTTTCCTTTTTTCCCCCCTTTTCCTTCAAGTGGCCAACCCATTGAAAATGGTCTTCTGATTTTAAATGAAGTTAATATCTTTGGCTGGCTTTTGAGCAGTAGGTTTTGTGCCACCAGGCTATGGTCTACATAAGGGGTTTATCTTTGGTGCTAAACATAGTAAGATAGCATATTTTAAATTATACGCTATGTTTTACTTTCTTAATGTTATAATTGCAATGTTAAATTCTGTTTTTTTTTTTTAAATAAAGTTGAATTACTTAAATGTACATGTTGATGTATTTCTCATAATTTAATATGTTGACTGACAATATACAAAAAAAAACACAGAACTGAATAAACAGCATTAGTGAACATCACAAAATATGTCTGTAAGAAGTGTAGGTGTTAGTAATTATAGTTCATTAGAAACTAGATGTACCGCATAGCGGTACAAAATATGACAGCCACTCAGTCCTGTACATCCATTCCGCGAACATAAATCACACTAACCAATTTGTCTCCATCTTCTACTCCATCCCCCACTCTGTGTGTGTGTGTGCGGGCCGCACAGAAAGTAGCCTACTTGCGCTGCGAAGGTGAATAGATTTGTAGTACTAGCCAAAAAATTCGTAGCATTGTTATAAAACCTTTAAAATCTCTAAACAATCACAAGTAGGGCAGTTCATCACAGTTCATCCATTGCAACTGGACTGATGAAAGGTCATGTACACCTGTAGGCTACATTGTATAGGGAAAGCTGAAGGTATCAGTTTTACTTTTATTTATTTATTTTTTATTTATTAATAAACAAAACAATCCCTGTCATTTCCATGCAGTTTTCAACAGCTATCAAGAAGAGAGGTCATGCCATGGATTTTTGTGAATGTTTCTTCTTCTACATACTGTATGCAAAATTTTATCTTTAGTTCACATGATATTCAACTTTATTGTCAAAAATACCAATAGTCTAAAATGAAATGCAGTTTAACATCTAGCCAGTGGTACAAATAACTGACATGTCTAAAAGGGCCTTCATGAAATGCGTTGCTAGACTGTTCACATTTTAACAGGCCAAGTTGAGAGCTGCGTTATTGTTTGTGGCAACGTAGGCACCCGATAGAAATATTGTTTAATTTTGTGATTGAGATATTCACGCTCTGGCGTCCCCTTTGCGACATGTTCGCCCCCCAGTTTCAGAGCTATTCTAAATGCAAAAATGCATAGAGTGACTGTTAACAAACTAGATCCTAGAAACCTGTTAGCTCTCCTAAGCCCTATAAGCTAGGCCTATTACACAACATATATTGTCACTAGGCTATGCTGGTAACCCAAATAAAATCTCCTTTGGGAACCAATGGCTTACAGCAGGGGTTTTCAACTGATTGTGAGCCAGGGGCCACCATTCTGACTAATTGCGTAACGCCAGGACCACCACTAAATAAAAAAACTGATTTCCACATTGCAACTACTGAATCCATGGTCAGGGACCACAAGCAATGTCCTCACGGACCACAAGTGGGCCGCGGACCACCGGTTGAAAACCCCTGGCTTACAGGATCAAACTGACTTAAGCTGCCACCTCTTGGCGAAAAGTTGTAATACATTTCACGCAGCTGTGTGAATCACAGAAAGTGCAAATGAAGTGGCCACTTCTAAATGGGACCCACTGTACAGAAGCGGAAGCAAAGATTGTTAAGGCGGAGCAAGATACTTCGTCGTAGTTCATGTCTATGGGCGTGAAATGGGGATCGAATCCTGTCTGCATAAAGAGACGTGTCGATGACGTAATGATGAGCGTACATTGCAACCGGCCAAGCAGCGGCATTAAATAACCGGTGCACAGCTGATAATGTCGATTTTCTCCAGACTGGAATGCTCAAAAATGCTAGAAAAATGTACCTGAAATGTTCAGAAGGGTTTGAGGATCATGAAAACATGCCCAAAATTCACATTCCTAACTCTATAGAACCAAGATCTTAGCATATGTGGTGAAATTCTGAGCTATGCCCATAGACTTCAATGGAGCAGTCGCTGCCTCTGCTCTGCATAAAGGGTGATTTTGACCCCCCCTTGCGATCCGGGTTCCCGGAAGTGGCTCCTGATGAAATACCTTGCTCCGCCTTAACAATCTTTGGCTGAAGGTCTGTGGCTAAAGCAGCCATAATGAAAGTGTTATCATTGTTTGGATACTTTACATGCACATGCTTTTTAATTGCATAGACTACAATTACCAAGCTGGAATCAAGCACATCGATTTTCCTCTCACATCCTAAACACAAACTTCAAACAAACGAACAAGCGTCTCAGTCTCACGCATGTATAGCCATAGGCAAAACTGTATCAGACATAATGTTGGTAAATCATCCATCGCACAGAATGATTTTTGTAGCACATGCAACAGGTACAGCCCTGCCCTGGATACATACAGTCGGCATCTAGTCATAATCGTCATTACCGCCCCCAGTTGCTGTGGTTACCGTGGCTGAAACGTCCCCAAGGAGGGAAATATTAGTTTCAATTGCATGTAATCTAATGGAGGTGCACCGGCTTGAGTAGACTACAGAAAACACCTAGAAAAATATTAAATCTTTTAGCAAACATCAATAAACGGCACAAACACGTTTGAACTGAGAGTTATCTGTGTGTCAACGAGGTTAAGGGTAACATTAAGTTCCCTCATTTTGCTAATTCCAGTTAAATGGCCAGAACTGTCTCCAGTGTACTCATTGTAGAACTGCTTTCAATGGCTGGACGGTGTAGCTCGGTTTGGCAAGCTAAGCCTTTTGCCGTAACACCACATACTCATAAGTTGCATCTTAATTTATTCTCACATGAATGCACATTCCCTACAATGTCTGTGGGAATAGTTTTAACAAGTAATGTGTACCAGTTGGTTATGTTATGACCCTCCGAGAATAAATAAAGGTTGAATGAATGAATGGATGTTACGCTGACGATATAAAGTTAGCCAGTTAGCAACCTGATGCTACCATCATATATAGCTTCCAGAGAAATTTGTCGTCAACATTGGGCAATCGAGGGTGAATTAGGTTGTTAGCATACACTGGACAGTTAAGTGAACACAATTCCTTTAAATTATTGTGTTCAGAAACAAGCAGAACTCCAACTGAATGTAAAACGAATGTATAAAGTCTAAATGCTAGTGAGTTCTCCCATTGACTTCCATTGTGTGATGTTAGCATGCTTTCCCCCTCATGGGGGGTAACCTTTCCGAACGTCTTAACCGACTGTTATGTATACACGGGTTTCCCGTTTACCAACAAAACTAGATGCGCGCGCAGCCGTGAGGCAGAAGACGCTTGGTGGCCGTCCACAACGTTATAAAATAGTCGGCTGCTGTAAGCTACAATCGGATTTTTTTGTATACCCCTGTTGTCTCAATGATAATAACATCTCATTTCAGACTATATTTCAAAGTTTGGCGTTCATTTGGATTATTAATATAACATCATTATTTTGTCATTTTTGGCGAAGACATGCATTCCGTTAGGGATATTGAACATATTTAACATTCTCTAACCATATCGCGGATATCCGAATTGGTGCAGTTTTCAGCACAAAAACTCATTTTATTCTTTTGCTCTTTTGCATTGCTCTATGCTGTTCTGTGGTGCTTTCTGCCTCTTGGTTGCGCACGCATGTTTTCGTGACGTTCCACAGAAATCCATGTATAGCCTATCTCTCAAAGTGCGCTTAAAACATTTGGTTCAAATGGAGATGTAGATCATCACGGGTGCGATTAAAGGGGCGATTAAAGCAGAATGATATTGTATTTTCATTTTTTACCAGGGGGGTGCAAGTCACAAATTAGTGACTATGGGCTAGGTTGATGTGGGCCCTTGAGACCAACTTATCATAAATAATTCTTCATCCTCAGTGCCACGGGGTGGGGGGAGTGGCCCCCGGAGACCAAACGAATTTTTTCCGTAAAAGTCTAGTGGGGCTACATACCCACCAAATTTCATGTGTCCCGGTGTTTCGGTGTCCCGGGTATCGTTGACCAAAGTCAGGAAGTAGATGACGAAAAAAAAAAACTTTGACAATCCCCATAGAGTGGTGAAGTCCCGCCCCTTCCGTTTGCCTCCATGGGACCTATCTTTCAAAAAAATTTGAACGGCAGTCTATGGCGAAAAAGAAATTATTTTCTGGTCCTGGTTGACTTGTGCCTTGAATTACCCATATGATGTTTGTCAATTTTAAAGACAATTTTTCATGTAAAGACATTTGCAGTTTGTTTCGTAACTATTGAATTACAACATTGTGAAAGATCGTAATTCCAACGACTACAAACCCATCAGTAAAAGCACTAGTGGCGTTAGCTCATTCACAGCCACACTAGATTGTACAAGCATACCAGCAACAGGTCTTAATTGGGCTTTCCTTGCGAAGAAAATACCATGAGTCAGAGGATTAAACACATCAGGTAAGTTGTATTAGATCCATAGACTGTACATTACATACTGTTAAGTGACATAGCAGGCAGCAAGATGCAACCGTTAACTAGCATAACAGCTCTTATCGTTTCATCAGAGAATGTCTAATAAGGGGAGAACTGCCACTCTCGGAAAACTTCCGGTTTCTGAACTGGTTGCAGTTCCTTCTGTGGTTCCACATGAGGGCACACGTCCACGAGTGCAGAATGCATGGAGGTCTATGGCGCTGGACCCCTCAAAATCCACTTTTCTCGGGATATAATTTTTTTCAAGTAATTTGAGTATTTGTATTGAAAGGGGAGGCAAAGAAAATACACTTGGTTGAGTATTATATTTTTTAAAGTCACTTAATTGTTCTAAAAAGCCTTTAAAATGTGTCAATGACGTCATTCATTAGCACAATGCTAGCGTGTTATGTGCAACAACGACCCAACTTGTAAGAAATCAAAAGGACATAAGTACTCGTTCATTCAACTTTTGACCTATAACCCATGTTGAAGTTATACAAACTACAATCAAATCTGAGATTTGTCAACGACTGTAGCTCCATTGACTCCCATTCATTCTGCACTCATGGCGATTGACCCCAGTGGAACTCTGGTGGAACTGCATCCAAAATTCGGTACAATGGGACTTAACACGGAGTGGCAAGGCTCTCCGTCATAGACAGTAAAGCTCTCCGTAGACGGGCTCTGGTTTCATTACGTTGGTGACGTACATCGTTCGAGACGAGAGATGTAGTCCACTGAGTGGATTCGCACAAAACCAACAAAACTTTTGAA
>NC_063191.1:10427015-10462015 GCF_017589495.1 Alosa alosa
CAAAAACTCTTTTATTATTATTTTAATAATGGCCATAATAATCTATGAAATGACCTAATATGCTGAGGAAATAAATTCAAAAGTGCTTCGGGAAGAAGTTTTTTTTGTCACATACATTGCAGAGGACTTTATTTTAATCAACACTTTATTTTTATCAACACCATCAAGCCATTTTTGAAAAATAAATGTTCCAATCAATGATCTAGGCTGCACATTTTCTTCTCTCTCCTTAATTTTACAGTCTAATGGTTACTGACTACAACTGCTCGGTCAAAGGCTATACAGAATCGATTAATCTGCGTTAATTTTTTTAATCAGTTATTTTTTCTCAAATTAATTAATCAAAATTAATCAGTTATTTTGACAGCCCTATTAAAACATAATGAATCTCAACTACAAGTATAAAAACATCATTACTCTCCATCAATAAGCAATTCCTTCAGTTACTATCAGTGATTCTAATCTGATCGGCCTAGGCTTTGTGTCAAATTCAGGTAATTGTTCCTCACGGTTGTCAGACTGTGGGGTTGGTTATTCTATGGAGGGATTGTGTGCAAGCTCAGAAACAAACTGTTCTCAATTGAGCATGTACTCTTGAGAGTAACATGATTGTAATTAGATAAAATAGTCAGAAAGAATACCATAAACAGAAAGCCTTGTGTTCTACCACGAGTGACGGTGAATTGCACAGGGCAGTGGTCAGGATCGTCGTCTGAGAACAGGGGAGAAAAGAATGCACAGAGGAGTCCAACCATGGGAGAGTGTGAGTGCCCAGACCATGGGAGAGTGTGTGTCCAGTGTCATCAGAATGACAAGCCCTTGTGCAGTTGTTTACAAACAAGTCAAAATGCTTAGCCATATTGTCAATAATGCAATAATCACATCATGAGCGTGGAAGGAAGGGAGGGGCATGATTTGACTGCCTGTTGAGCTCAAATAGCCAATCAACAGTATCCAGTATTGCTTACTACTGAACCCATGGGTCACACTAGCCTGGGTGTTCCCATGCTGCCTTGCGCGCGATTTGATTCACGCTGCTAAGGCAGCCTGGAGACCATGGAGCAAATTTTCGCCTGAGATAGGGGACCAATCACAGAACAAGGGGGAAAGCAAGACGATGATGAGCTATGCACAGACACATTTGATAGACATCCGTGGCACCCAATAAACGGATCTGGGCATTTTTTTTCAAATACGAGAAAATTAACGTTTGGCTCCCAGACCACGTCTCATTGAGAAGTGGTGGCGCTAGCCAGGCTAGGGTCACACAGATATGCTACAGTTCATGAGGCATGCAGGGGAATTTCATTATTATGCGTCTGCTCCAGACTTCACTGCATGACAGGCACCCCGAATCCCGCCCTACCACAGGCATCTCACATCGTTATCTTGGGCTGGCAAGAGGAACTTAAGGAAAAATGAATTAGTTCTGTTTGCTAAACCACATAATTTACAAATGGCAGCGTGTCTGCGATTAGGTCAGCCAGTCTATCCTCCAACATTATTCGAGAGGCTATTGCATATTTAAAGGAACCGTATGTAAGAAATGTAATTCAATTCATCATAAAATGGCCCTGATTTGTCACTAGACATTAGGAAATCATGCTGCAGCCCTCAACTGATGTTGATGTTTACATTTTTGTGTTTTAGCTTGATCCGCCACCCTCCACCTATCTAGTAATCTCAAAGTCAGTAGTGTTTCGGCATATGGGTTGCCAGCTCTGCTCTAGTTACCACATCTGCGGTGTACACCGCTCTACAGTATTTTGAAAGTGATTGTAGTACCAGTTTTGGCCAAAATCCTACGGTTCCTTTAAGATATTTAAGCCTACTCAAACAACTTTATTAAAAAGCACCCATCAAACATAATTTAATCCCAACATGCACTTGCATTGACAACTGGGCTCAAAATGTGGAATAACTCTGCAGATTAGTAGACTTTAGGTGACTTGACTAACACTGCTCTAGTGGTGGCATGTCCCATGAAAAAGTCACTGAGCTCAAAGACCACTGAAGAAAGTTATCAGCGCTTGTGTGGCAGTGCAGTTGCGCAGTGCTCCCTATGCCATGTACGGGTCGACGTAGACTACCCGAGAGACTTCCGGATGTGCAGTAGCGGCTCCGTGTTTCAATTTTGGGTGCGAGGGTTTCGCCGAGTCGGTCCTGCCTTCATAGCCGAAATTACTGCGGGGTCGAGTCCACTGAAGTGTAAGGTAAGTCAAGCAGGGAACAAACCGGCACAGTTCTACTCAACGTCTAAGGCGATACTACAAAGGACTGAGCATCCTGAAAGTGGGTTACTAACTAGCTAGCATGCTATGTTGCTAGTCATGTTAGCACGCAGAAGTGGGACAAGCGTCAAATGGCCTTAACACCGACTGTCAAGCGCGTAACACTTAACGTCACCTATACAAATCGTAAAACGAACTGTAGTCTGTTGCATATGTATCGTATGCTAAATTAACTTAAACATTAATTGTCTGAGTTAACATTTGAAGCCGGTAAAAGTGCTAAGATGAACTGTATTTTCATGGCAGGAAGTCGTATTCGTAGAGGTAATTGGAAATGGCTTTGGTTTCGGGTGGATCATTATTTGGCAAGCCCAAACTTCCTGTTGGTGACACAGTGAAATGGCGTGTGAACCAGTTAGGCTAAATGCTAGCGTTTACTTTAATATTTAAATGGTAGCATGGTAACACTCGATTTGAATAGGTTGGGTATTTACTGTGGACAGGCCTGGGGATTGCGGGTCCTGTACGTGAAAAACTGACTGTATGGGCGTCGGCCAGAACTGATGCTGTGACATTTTGGGAATTCCGTGTTGGTCCGCTAGCTGACTAGCTGTAATGCTAGCCATATGGAATCTGTGCCACTTAGCTCAGGAATGCTACATTAGCTAATGTCAGCTAGCTTTGCCCTGCTGGAAACCTCGCCCAGTCCAGCTACGCAGCGTATGTTTACGCAAATATGTGTGCATACAAGCTAGCTGTTGGACACGACAAGATAACTGTTTGCTTGCGTAGGGGAATTCCTTTCATTGAAGCCACCCAATCACCCAAACCTGATCCACACGTAACTACGCAGTTTTTTGGTTTTTTGTTTGGCGAATAAGTCCTTGCCAGTGCCGCAGTTGGCGATTGCAGTGCTTTCGTGGGGCAGTTGGCAGCTTTGACAGATTTTGATTTGAGGTAGAGTGATTGTAACAACCACCGGTTGCTTGTTTGCATAATCTGTAAAAGCCTTTTCCCCGTAGATGTTCGAGATCAAACATATGGAAAACACAGCGAGAGTGACAGCTAGACATTATCTTACATTCTTACAAATTCAATCAGGTACATTAGCTTCCTGTTTGCTGTTTCAGCATACCTGTCTAAGGATAAAGGTTGTGACACACATGCAGAGTCCTTCCAGATCATCTTGTCCCCCATGCCCTTCAGACTTTGACTGCTGTGTGTACAGTTGACCTGTTAGAGGATCAGAATGGTGTATCACACAGCAGCAATGGAATTAATGAATGAATGAAAGGGGAAGTTACCTGGACTATTTAAGCACTAGAAACCTAGTGCTTAAATAGTCTATAGGGTCTAGTAGGTCCCAGAATATTCTTGTCTGGAAATGCATTTCAAAGACTGATCTGTTCCAACTAGCCTACTGGTAGTTCATAATGGTTTGTGTTCATGGTGGCATTGCTCTGCCTCCACAGACTGGAGAGAGGAACTGGAAGGACTTGTGGTGTGGAGCAACACAGCCTCTTCTGTGTTTTGCTTTACTGACACCATATGGAAACTAAAGAAGCCTTTTAAAACTACACTGAAGTACGCCTATGGGCTAATGATTGCACAGTAGCACTGTGGGCCTGGTTAAAGTACGCCTATGGGCTAATGATGGCACAATAGCTCTGTGGGCCTGGTTAAAGTACGCCTATGGGCTAATGATGGCACAATAGCTCTGTGGGCCTGGTTAAAGTACGCCTATGGGCTAATGATGGCACAATAGCTCTGTGGGCCTGGTTAAGGTACGCCTATGGGCTAATGATGGCACAATAGCTCTGTGAGCCTTGTTTGGATTGCCCAAGACTTGTATTGCTGTTTCTCATTCATTTGTCTCTACATTTCCCTTCATCCCTCTCTTTCTCTTTTCCTGCCTCCTACACTATCCCTCCTCTTTTCTTCTCCTCTAATGCCTCCTCTTTACTCTCTACCTCCCTCTCCTCTGTCTCTCTCTATTCTCCTCCCTCTCTTCCCCTCCAAAATCCCATTATCTTCTCTTTTCTCTTCTCTTTTCCTCTCTCCTCTCTCTCTCTCTCTCCCCACTCTCTCTCTCCCTCCCCTCTCTCTCCCTCCCTCTCTCCCCCCTCTCTCTCTCCCTCCCTCTCTCTCTCTCTCTCCCCTCTTCCTCCCAGCAGTATGAATGGGCAGCTGGACCTAAGTGGGAAGCTGATCATCAAAGCTCAGCTGGGTGATGACATCAGGCGGATCCCCATCCATAATGAGGACATCACCTATGACGAACTGCTCCTGATGATGCAGCGCGTCTTCCGGGGGCAGCTGCAGAGCAACGACGAGGTCACCATCAAGTACAAGGACGAAGGTAGCCTCACATGCATACCATGCTGTCACAGGAGACCAGACTAATGCACCCTGTTACTGTACTGTCACAGGAGACCAGACCAACAAACATGCACCCTGTTACTATGCATATAATCATAATATTACATTAGACCACACCATCAAGTACAAGGACGAAGGTAGCCTCACATGCATACCATGCTGTCACAGGAGACCAGACTAATGCACCCTGTTACTGTACTGTCACAGGAGACCAGACCAACAAACATGCACCCTGTTACTATGCATATAATCATGCATAGTAACTTATGCTTTTTATGAATTTGCTTTGGTCTCAATGTGTATGACATACAATAATTAAAATACATATAATAACCTGATAAATAGACAACATGTTCGGCCGAGACAGAAACCCATAAGTAAGTATAGCAAGACACTGAGTTTACAAACAAATGTTGTAAACTCAACATTTTGAAAATGTGTCATGTTTTTTGGTGTTGATGGTCGAATTTCAAACCTGCTCTGCAGCCAAAAGAATTCTGCACCCAAAAGAAGTCATCTGTATTGTGCTGTACCTAAGCGGTTCAGTATGAATGTGTGTGTTGTCATCGGTATTGTGCTGGGTCAGGGCAGGGCCCAGCTGAGCTCTAAAGAGCCATCCAGCCAACTCTGCCCTGCTGCAGATTACCCCCCTGTTTGGCATCTGGGACATCTCCTTGTCTCCCTCCCTCATCCCTGGCTGTCACCCCCCGCCCCCTTCTCTCTCACTCATGTCAGTCCTCTGTCTGTCCCCAGTGATGGCCTCTCCTCTGTCTGACCCAGAGAGACAAGCCAAAGAATATTAAAATCTCAAACACACACACACCGCCCGGCCACCTCGTACCGAGTATGAATATTAAAATCTCAAACACACACACACACACACATGTTGGGTCTCATGCCTAGTATGAATTGGGTCATCATAAATAGGATGTGTAGAAAAACTCCTGTGTGGTGAGATTTATTATGTTGGAATATTCTTCACTGGATGACTTTATATCCAATAATAAACACGAGGGCTTTGTCTATGTTACTGTTTCTGTTTGTTATTATGTAGTCAGTCTTGTTTTGATTGGTTTTAATTTTTTTAATCATTTCAAGTTCTTTATTCTCTCCCTGTTTGTGTAGATGATGATCTCATCACCATATTCGACAGTTCCGATCTCTCCTTTGCAATCCAGTGCAGCAGAATACTCAAACTCACTCTGTTTGGTAAGAATGCTCAAACTCACTCTGTTTGGTAAGAATAGCATACCGTAAAACTTCAAATAATAGCCCGGGCTTTTATTTTCACAAATCGCTGAACTGCACCGGCTAGAATTTGAGACAGGTGTCTATGTGGGACAGGTTTTAATTCCCTTCACACAAAACTTTTGAAATACAGTTGCATTTTTAGCCCTGACCAAAATCGTTCAGGAATTCTTTAAGCAAAAGTGTGCTGACTACTTCCTGTGAGTTAATTAATCTGGATTACACGCTGACTACTTCCTGTGAGTTAATTCATCTGGGTTATACGCTGACTTCTTCCTGTGAGTTAATTCATCTGGGTTACGCGCTGACTACTTCCTGTGAGTTAATTCATCTGGGTTACACGCTTATTGGGCTACTTCCTCAGAGTTGCCCCATCTGGGTGCCACGTAGCTGGACTGCTGCGCTGGTGCCAGGCCTGGGCTGGGCCTGTGGTGGTGTGGTCGTCCTGCAAGCCTGTAGTTATGCGGCTCAGTCTCACTCTTCTCCTCCAACACCAGAGGGCGCTGTGCTCACGTGGTTAACTGTGCGCCTGGACAATCTGTGGAGCAGTTAATCTCGGGTCACACCAGGACACGGTGTTACAATACACGTTCATTTCTACATTAGCACTTGTTCGTTTTGTACACACTTTTATCCAAAGTGACTTGTGAGTGAGGGATAACATTCAAGCTCCTGTGCAGAGCAGCCCTTAGGGAACAGCAACACATGACACTACCACGGGATGAGTGCAGGACTTGAAGGTACTACAGTATTTCCCACAGAATTGAATTCTATTTGTGGTGGTAGGTTTGCAGAATTAACTTGAATGCAACAGTTTTTAACAAATTAGTGCAGCGCGATTATGATTCTAACCAGATTTAAGCACAATTTAGTACAACCAGGAAAATCATTGTGTGGTGGTCAATGTTGAGCCGGTGGGCCGCCACAAATAAGTCAATGTATGGGAAACGCTGTACTAGTTCAGTATTTTTACAAAGATAGTGGGAGAAGGAGTGTGTGTGTGGTGAGTTTTTCTTTAGCAACAGAAGACACTTGTAGTTTTTGAGCATTCTCAATCAGACCTCTTAATGACTTATTGCAGCCTCTCAGTAGAGTAGATTATATGGGCAGAATGTTTGTGTGCGTGTGTGTGTGTGCTTGAACGTGGTGCCGTCTGGGCCTATAAGTATATGCATATTTATGTGTGTGCTGGGTACATTCTATGAGTGTGCAGTAGTGATAAACCTGGCTAAGTAAGAGTAAGTGGCAAACCTCCTAATACAAGCACCCGATGCTTCCTTCTTCCATCAAAACAAACATGCAGAGCTCAGCTTTTAGCAGAGTTACCACTTACTGACCTAAGGCTTGGCACTAAACCACATACTTGGAATACTCACGTGGGTGTGTGTGTGTGTGTTTTAGAGATGCAGGGTGGTTCTGCCCATGGTGGAGACGATGTAATTTCCTGCACTCTGTTTTCAATTAGTCCCCTCCCTCAGCAGAGAGAGAGAGAGAGAGAGAGGACAGGGAGCAAAAGAGAGAGAATAGAGTTGAGGAGGTAAAGAAGACGAGAAGGGGTTGGAAGAAGAGGTGGAGGGGAGAGATGTTGCTAGGCCACGTTTAATTGGTGTGACCCACGGCTGGTGTGTGTGTGTGTGTCACGTGTGTGTGTGTGTCCCAAACATGTGTGATGACTAGACAGAGGACTCCAGTTTTCCTGTGTGTGTGTGCGCGTGTATTCTTGGATTGCTGGGTCTTGTGTGTGTGTGTGTGTGTGTGTGTGTGAGTGAGTGAGAGTGAGAGAGAGTCTTTTATTTTTCTGTCTGTTTGAGATGAGTCGTTGCCAGGCACTGACCATGTCTCAGAGGTTTGTACCGTGTGTGCGTGTGTGTGTGTGAGAGAGAGCGTGTGAGCGAGCCAGGCAGCCCTGGCTGCAGGCTATAGTGATGTATTGGGGTTAGAGGCAGGGCAGACTTATTTGTCTGGTCTCACATAGATTCACATTTCCCTCACGGGTTCAAAAGAGTATATATACTTATACTTACTTATACATGCACCCCTCCACCCACACACACACACACACACACTCTCACACTCCACCACCACCACGTCTCTCTGAAGCTCTATTCACACAGAGATCCCACAATAATTCACACAACAGCAGACGGCATTATGCTGTGGTCTCCTTATCTAAACAGAGAATACCAACCTTGCGGACCAAGACACGCGTCACATTTCGTTCATATACAAACTAACATATTTCAGTTATGTTGTTTTCATAATTGTTGAAAGCCATGATTGATGATTAATCAATTAATTTGATTAACATGGAGACATGGACACACAAGCTTACACACACACACACACACACACACACACATGCACACACACACACACATACATGCTTACTCATACTCACACACATGCTTACACACATACACAGTACACACACACCCTTACACACACACACACACGCATACACACACACATGCTTACACACACACACACGCACACACACACATGCTTACGCGCACACACACACACATTCTTACACACACACACACACATGCTCACACATGCTTACACATACATGCACACATGCTTACTCATACTCACACACATGCAAACATACACACACATACACACACATGCTCACACATGCTTACATATACATGCACACATGCTTAATCATACTCACACACATACACACACACACACACACACACACACATGCTTAATCATACTCACACACATACACACACACATGCTTAATCATACTCACACACATACATACACACACACATGCTTAATCATACTCACTTACACGCATGCTTACACACATGCTTACACACACACATGCTCACACCGCCCATTATTGCTCACACACATACGTACACATAATTACTCATACACACACACACATCAGCCACACACATGCTTTACATGCACACATGCTTACTCATACTCACACATGCTTACACACATGCTTACACACACACACACACGCATACACACACACATGCTTAATCATACTCACACACACACATGCTCACACATGCTTATATACATGCACACATGCGTCATACTCACACACATACATACACACACACACACACACACATGCTTAATCATACTCACACACATACACACACACATGCTTATTCATACTCACACACATGCTTAATCATACTCACTTACACGCATGCTTACACACATGCTTACACACACACATGCTCACACACACGCCCACATGCTCACACATACATGCACACATAATTACTCATACACACACACACACGCTTACACACATGCTTACACACATACAGGGCCAGATGTACTAGCGGCTTTTGCGCCCACTTCAGGGCGTTTTGTTTCGCAGAATGCGCGCGCGTAGGTATGTACAAACAGGCGCAATGATGTAAAGCTTAAAACTGCCTGTCGGGGCGAAAGTGGCAGATTATGTTTGTCATGTCATGCATAGCATTCATGGGAGGATCCAGGGGAAGTTTAGTGTAAAATCCAGGATCCAGGGAGTTTAAATGAAAAGATGGGAGGGGAAGAGTAAAGGCTAATTATGTATTCAGCGGTATGTACAAAGACTGCTCCTGAAAGCGCCGCGTCTAGTCTGGCGCCCTAAATACTTCCGCCTTGTAAAGCAGGTGTTAATCCAAATTGCAGTTCAATGCGTCAATAAGAGAACTTTTCAAAGACAACAGAATCGCTATTTAGAGCACCAGTTTTGTGGTGAAAGTATTTGTACTACCAAAAGCAACCTTAACTTTCGTTGGCCTTTCGAATGTCTTACTTTCACTTTCACGTCATTCACTTAAACTTTTCTACTTGCTAGATTTGACCAATCTTCCATAGCTTGTTTACATCTTATCATGTATGGTATTATTTCATGGTCGCTAAACGTTTGATTCTTTTTAATGTTGTCATCAGTTAACTGCACTTGTATGTAGGCGCTGCCATTCAGTTGTGGACGTTCGTAAATTGCGTTTATGGGCAGAGAAAGGCGCAGTTTACACTAAGGATTGAACGATTGATAAATACGACTGAAACTGCGGTGTGTCCATGATGCTGATAACGCTATGTTCGCAAATGTATGTACATCTGGCCCACAGTGTTTCCTCTACGTTTATTTCAGCATGGCGGCCCCCCACGGTTTAATTAAACCTGCCACGGTATCAGAATCAGGGCAGACGCACATTTACTTTTTAAATAATCCTGCGACATATCCTCCCTTGCTGGCTGCCGTTCACATTGCAATTTAAAAATAAGTAGCCTAAACTAGTCAGAGGTTATTATGGCCCGTCCAGTTTCAGTTCATAAATATTGTATTGATGTAGCCTATTTAAAACATTAACTTTCTTCTCAGTGTTTCCTCTTCATTTAGGGGTGCCACTGCTTCCAGAATTAGGGGAGGAATAAAATATTGTCGGAAGCATAGTAGGCCTAGGCTAAATTGTTTTAAGCGCTGGCTGCTGAAAATTGCAGTTTAGGCAGAATAAACAGCAATGCTAATCCGAGGTACCTGTCTACTTTTATTCTGTAAATATATTGTTTTTATGGATGGTTAGTGGCATGTGCTATCATGGAGATGGATGGATTGCTATGGATGGATGGTTTGTCAACACTTGGTGGAAAGGTGTAGCACAGGCCAAGGAAAACCCATTCATTTCTGAAGCTGATTGTATTGAAAGTATTTCCCATATCGTAGTCTATAAACTTCGCCCAACAACAGCAAAATAAAACTGGAGAGGATGTCTCAGCGAAGACAACCTGTTACATTACATATTACTCAATCGAGATAGATGCAGTAAAAAGCAACGACTGCTGGTAGTAACAAATGTAAATTACAAAACATTTTGGATGCACTCGGTGATGGCCTAGTAAGGGCTAATGTGAATCGGACTATAAAGTAAAGGAGATTTGCACCAAATAAAGGCAGTGTTGTTGGCTGGTTTGTGTTTTACAACATGTTGGCCAAAACTTAAACTAAGTAAGCTAACGCCATTTGTCAGCGTGAACTACCCGGTATGTTCAAGTTCAAGTGACGTAATATTGAGGTAATGCATGGGTTAACCTGGCGTGGAATTGGAGGTAGAAATGGAGCCTGTCTTAGTTCCTGGTCTGTCCTCAAGTCACGTTAGGCTAAATGAATTGTGATTAGCAACTAGAATAAAAATAAGGTGACTTTGACCAGTTTTCATACTACCCTTGTAACCTTTTTTTTCTTAGGGGGTGGGGGTGCTGCCGCCACTGTCGCCACTGTTAAAAAAAAAAAAATCTAGCGGAAACACTGCACACACACACATGCTTACACTTACACATCCATGCACACACACATGCTTACACATACATGCACACATGCTTACTCATACTCACACACATGCATGCATACATACACACACACACACGCATGCATGCTTACACACACACATGCTTACACACACACACACACACACACACACACACATGCTTTCTGCCTTACTTCATGCACAGTCTGTCCCTCCTTTCTCGTCCTCTTCCGATGACCCTGCCTATTTTCAACGTTCCCATGATCATGGAAATCCTGCTGCTGCAGCCATTGCTCATGGAAAACCAAACTGGCTTTTCCGCACCTGGTAAAGCCTGCAGCCGTAGTGCGCAGTGTGTGTTGGAAAGATCCTGCTTGGCCCTGATGCCGTCTCAGCTGCCTCCTTTATGAACTGGGCAACCGCAGGAACACACACACACACAGCAGTCTCCTGTAGGGACCAGTCAGCCTCAGGAATATATGAATATAAGAGTGTGTGTCTGTCTCCAACCCTCTGTTGTCCTACACACAGCAGCCAGACAACACACACACACACACACACACACACACACACACACAGACACACACACACACACACACACACACAGCAGCGGTCCCCTGTAGGAGTGAATGACGACATTTGGTCTATGGGCAGCCTGAGGAATATATGAATGTAATATGCATATATGAGTGTGTGTCTGTGTCCGGACCCTCTGGATTGAGTGGACAGCTTTATGGTTGTTTATTGGCATGCATCTCTGGGAAAAGTCCACCACCAGTCCAGCTGGCTTTTATGACCACTTACCTGCATGTCTTTTGGTCATCTACTACTCATGCAAGTATGCTGTGTGTGTGCTAGCCATGGTGTGCAGGTGTGCACGCTGCCTCCACCTCCTCATCTTTGATAATTGTGTGTGTTTACCTGTAGTGAATGGGCAGCCAAGGCCACTGGACTCCTGTCAGGTGAAGTACCTGCGCAAGGAGCTGATTGGCCTGAGGAATAAAGTCAACAGCTTATTGGACAGCCTGGAACCACCCACAGAACCTCCTGCAGAGATACCCGTCCCCGAGAGGGGTATGTACACACACACACACACACACACAGAAAGCTTCTCTGTGGATCACTGTCAGCTCACACACACACACACACACACACACAAACACACACACTTACGGCCAACGCCCAGTGACAACGACATTTGCGTCTATGGATTTGATGCTCAAGAGACGCTACGCTTAGGCATTAGATGACCAGAGTGGCTTTGTAGATGTTCTAAACCAGTGGCTAATTTTTTTGTCTGCTAAAGTTCTTTAAACTTTCAAGTACTCCACACTCACAGATGCCTCACACACACTTTTTTACCTTTAACACCCACACACACTCACACACACACGTTTTGTAACTCAGCTCACACACTCACACACACTTTACTGCTTCTGTAACTCAGCTCACACACACACACACACACACACACACACACACACACTTTACTGCTTCTGTAACTCACACACACACACACACACACACACACTTTACTGCTTCTGTAACTCAGCTCACACACACACACACACACACACACACACACACACACTTTACTGCTTCTGTAACTCAGCTCACACACACACACACACACACACACACACACACACTTTACTGCTTCTGTAACTCAGCTCACACACACACACTCACACACACACTTTACTGCTTCTGTAACTCAGCTCACACACACACACACACACACACACACTTTACTGCTTCTGTAACTCAGCTCACACACACACACACACACACTTTACTGCTTCTGTAACTCAGCTCACACACACACACTTTACTGCTTCTGTAACTCAGCTCACACACACACACACACTACTTTACTGCTTCTGTAACTCAGCTCACACACACTCACACACACACTTTACTGCTTCTGTAACTCAGCTCACACACACACACACACACACACACTTTTATGTAACTCAGCTCACACACACACACACACACACACACACACACACACTTTACTGCTTATGTAACTCAGCTCACACACACACACACACACCTTTACTGCTTCTGTAACTCAGTAACTCAGCTCACACACACACACACACACACACTTTACTGCTTCTGTAACTCAGCTCACACACACACACTTTACTGCTTCTGTAACTCAGCTCACACACACACACAACACTTTACTGCTTATGTAACTCAGCACACACACACACACACTTCACTGCTTCTGTAACTCCGCTCGCACACACACACACACTTCACTGCTTCTGTGACTCCGTTCACACACACACACACACACACACACACACACACACACTTTACTGCTTCTGTAACTTGGTCCATGTCGAACAAAACAGCTGAGAGTCTGTTGTGGGGGTGTCACGATTATCCAAATCCTTGATTTGATTTAATTTTTGGTCTTAGTCACGATTCGATTCGGGATTTTCTTTAATTCGAGGAGGACACGGCCATAAGCGGGCGGTCATATAGGTTTATCAGATTTTTTTTTTTTTTTTTTTTTTTTCGCGATGCCCAAATTGGCCAATGATTCCCCGACACTGAAAGACCGGGTATTAATTTTAAACTTGCGGGCATGTAACCCCACATGGATAGCATGGAACCATCGCTTTTCGCTTGATCTGTAGCCCCCGGCTGGACTGGACCCCCAAAGGAGGGTAGGGCAGACACAGTTTTCTGTGAATATCTCTCAAAAACGTAGGGTTTAGGAGGACCATTTTTTGTATGTTGATCTCAAAGGCCATGTCAACCCATTCCATAACCACTCATTTCATGTATAGCCACCTAGTTAAACACAAAAAAGTAAAAATGAGGTGTTGTAATTGAAGGTATTGTGACCTGAACATAGTCAAAACTGGTACGAAATTGAAGTGTAGGATCATTATGACACCCTCTGTATGCACGCCAAGTTTTGTGGAATTCGCTCATGGGGGCCACACAATAAATTAATTTATGTTACTATACACCAACTGGCCTGTAGGTGGTTGGAGACAGTTTTCGTGAATATCTCGAACCAGAGGGCCTAGGAGGTCCACCCTTTTATGTATGTTGGTCTTTAGGGGGCATGTCAACCCATCCCATTACCACTTACTCTTTACATGAATAGCTTCACCTAGTTAAAAATTAAAAAAGCAAAAAATTAGGTGTTTTCATCACAATATCTCTGGCTGACAAGGTCAAAACTGCACGAAATAAAAGTGTAGGATCATTATGACAATTCCCTCCCAATGCATGCCAAGTTTTGTGTACTTTCGTTCATGGGGGCCTTACAATAAAATAATTTATGTGTACATTTAGTGACGCATACCAACAAGGATTCCCGACACTGAAAGACCGGGTACACAAAACTTGGTGGGCATGTACCCCACGTGATAGCATGGAACCGGCCATTTTTCGCTTTGATCTGTAGCCCCGCTGGACTGGACCCCCAAAGGAGTGGTAGGGCAGACACAGTTTCTCGTGAATATCTTGAGAACTGTAGGGAAAAATTTCATTTCATCCCTCGGACCCCGTGCTGGGCCCCCGAACCGCAAAAACAGTTTTTCCTAAATAACTACCTGAACCGTGGCACTGAGGATGAAGAATCTTTTATGGTATGTTGGTCTCAGGGCCCACATCAGCCTGGCTCATAATCACTCATTTGTGATTTGCCCCCCACCCGGTAAAAAAATGAAAAATGCAATATTATTCTGCTTTTGTCGCCCTATCTTCAGTTAAGATGTTCAGAACTGCACCAAATTTTATGTGTATGATTGACCTGGCATTCTCTGGGGGTATGCCAAGTTTCGAAGAATTTCATCCATGGGGTTAAAAAAAAAATTAGGTTATGTGTACATTTAGTGACTGTACACTCATTGGCCTGTAAATGGTGGTGCACACATATACACATGCACACACAGGCACCCACATACTATCGGTATTAGAGCGGCCGATACATAATTACAAATTCAGTAGGATTAAAAAGAAAGCCAAAATAAATATTCATCATCATCATCATGGCTGCATTTTCAGTATTGGCGATAAGTAGTCGTTTGTCCACTAGATGGCGCATCGTTGCAGTGAGGCGTAATTTTGTTGGAAGTTAAAAGTGGGTTGGAAAAAAAACAATGGGCCGCTTCCTACAAAGGACTGTAATCACCGCAGGCGAACATCTAATAAGGATAGGGCGATGTTCACATGAAGTGTAATTTCCATTTCTTCTTGAAGCGAAATAAATCTGAGGATGTTTATCGGACATGCTTGGTTTTACTGCAGGAATGCGTTAATCTTGTAATATCAATAAGGACCTAGGTAATGTTACCGTTAGCGTTGGTTGAGGATGGAGGCCCATTTGATTGATTGCATTTGTAGAAAACTATAAATACTTGGTTATACCAAGCAAATTGATAGCAGCACTGTTTGTATCTTTTCGACTGTCATTTATTTAACGTGCTACAAAATCATTCTGTGCAATGGAAGATTTACCAACGTTATAACCGGTCTGATACAGTTTTGCCTATACATGTGTGAGACTGAGGCAGCCTGTTTATTTTGTTTTAAGTGCGTTGCAGGGTGTGAGAGGAGAATCGATGTGCTTTGATTCCAGCTTGGTAGTTGTAGTCTGTGAAATTAAAAAGCACGTGTGTGAAGTATCAAACAATGACACCTTCATTTCATTATGGCTGCTTTAGCAACACACCTTAAGCTACTGTGTAGTGGGTCCCATTTAGAAGTGGCTACTTCATTCCGGCTTTCCTTGACTCATGGAGCTGCGTGGATGTTATTACAACTTTTTCATGCGATATGGCAGTTTAAGTCCTTGATACTGTAAGGCTGTTGGTTTTCAAAGGAGATTTTTATTTGTGTAAGCCAGCATAGCCTATTGACAATTTATGTTGTAAAATAGGCCTACCTTATAATCCTACCTGTAGCTTAGGGAAGCTAACAGCTTTCTATTAGGATCTAGTTTGTTAGTTACCGTTTTTGTCATAACTCCCTGATGCATTTTTTGCATTTAGAATAGCCAGAGCTGTATATCTCAATGGGAAAATTAAACAATATCGGTGCCTGGACTAGGCTGGGTGAACCCAGCCTGATCTGCTCGCTATTTATTTTTGATTTCTTAAAAGATTGAGCTTGGTCTGATGAAAGCCAGACTAGCCATGGACCTCAGTTAAACAATGCAAGGGAACATGAATCAGCCTATATTTGCATCGAACAATAACGGACAAAAGCTCTTCAACTTTGGCCCGTTAAAATGTGAATGAACAGTCTAGCTAACGCGATTTCATCAATGCCCATTTGGACATGTCAGTTATTTGCACCACTGGTTAGATGTAAAAACAGCATTTCGTTTGACTAGACTACTGTTACTTAATTTGTGCATTAACAATAACGTTTCAGACTACTGTTACTTAATTTGTGCATTGACAATAAAGTATTACATGAACTAAAGATGACTAAAATCTTATGTAGAAGAAGAAACATTCACAAAAATCCATCCATCCAAAAATGACCTTTGTTTTTGATAGCTGTTGAAAAACGCATGGAACTGACAGAGATGTTTTGTTTATAAAAAAATAAATAAATAAATAAATAAATAAAAAATAACATTATGCTGATACCTTTTGCTTTTCCCAAATACAATGTAGCCTACAGTGTAAGTGACCTTTCATCAATCCAGTTGCAATGGATGAACTGTGATGAACTGCCCTACTTGTGATTGTTTAGAGATTTTTAAAGGTTTTATAACAATGCTACATCTTCTTTGGCTATTCTACAATCTATTCACCTTTTCAGCACCAGTAGGCTACTTTCTGTGCAGCCCGCATTACACACACTCAGGCATGCCAAACAAGCATACACAAAAGTTTCAAGAGTGGGGGATGGAGTAAAATATGGAGACAAATTGAAGTGTGATTTATTTTCGCGGAACGGATGTACAGGACTGAGCAGCGGTCATATTTTGTACCGCTATAGCGGTACATCTAGTTATATTTCTATTCTAATGCATTTGTTATGTTGTTTACTTTTTTGTCTTATTATGACCGTGCGGCCAGGAAGCCACCAAACAAATATCAATCCCAATGTCCTATTGCAGTGACCGGGACACTGTACTGCAGGAGATGTTTTCCTTTGCATGAATGTTAAATTGAGGTCCTGACCTTGTTAAAGATCCCATGGCACTTATCGCAAAAGAGTATGTGGTTCCCTGTTTTGCTTTATTTATGTACACATACATAAAGACACACACATGCGCACACACACACACAAACACACACACACACACACACACACACACACACACTACACATGCACACACACATACATGCACACACACAACACGCACAAACACGCACAAAAAAAACACACACACATGCACCCACACATACAAACACACCTACATACACACACACACACACACATGCACCCACACATACAAACACACCTACATACACAAACACACACACACACACAAAACACACAAAAAACACATATACACAAAAACAACCACACACTCTGCACACACTCAATTACAAACACACAAAAAAGGAACAAAGTAGGAAATTAACACAATTTGACAAGCGTGACTTATTTTTCTGGAAAAAATGTGCTGGACTGGGCGGTGGTCATATTTTGTACCGCTATGCGGTACATCTAGTTTCCAGTAATGTTTTTGTGCATTTTATTTTGAAACCGTTCCTACCGCGAGCTACTAAGCAGAACAAAGTAATGCATAGACGTGAACATAGTGAAATGAAATAACACGGAATGGTCATTGTATTGTCATAGCACACTCCAAGGTAGTTTTTTATGGAATATTAGACGTTTTATGCCTTAAAGTAATTTTGGACTTAGAATTTTAGACTAATCTAGAACTTCACTTGCGAAGTTGCGGATCCGAAGTTAGTGTTAACTGACGTGAATGATTGAACCTCAAAATATTTCCACAGCCGTGATTTCATAGCAGCAGGAGGGGGTTGGAGCTCGTCTTTATGTGTTTTTTATGGCATAGCGTTTTAGTTCATGTTTTCAGCGCACACTTCAACACCATGGGTGTTTTTTCCCCCTTCATGCATGCTGGACGTGACATTGAGGGTGTGGCTGCATCGCCGATTCTACATTTGATTTCAAAGTTCGAGATAGTGATTCGATTGAGAAGATTTTTGACTTAAAACCGAGATCATGACACCCCTAGTCTGTTGTGTAATTCTGCACTTCCATTAAGGTCCTATGATAAGTAATGAATTGTCTAATAAGTTTTCTCTCTCACTCTTGTGCGTGTGCGTACATGGCGTGTGTGTGTGTGTGTGTGTACATGTGTGTACATATGTGGTGTGTGTGTGTGTGTACATGTGTGTACATATGGTGTGTGTGTGTGTGTGTGTGTGTACATGTGTGTACATATGGTGTGTGTGTACATATGGTGTGTGTGTACGCATGTGTGTGTGTACATATGGCGTGCGTGCGTGTGTGTGTGTGTGTGTGTGTGTGTGTGTGTATGCACATCCATAGTGTGTGTAGGTGATAAGGTGTGTGTGGAGCCAGTGAAAGCCCCAGTTAGTGCTGCAAGCATGTCTGCGTTCGACCCACTCAAGAACCAGGACGAGGTCAGCAAGAACGTCATCTCCGCCTTTGGCCTGTCTGAGGAACCCAGCGCAGGTACACACACACACACACACACACACACACACACACACACACACACACACTCATACACATACATACACACATGAAAATGAACAAATACACAATCAAAGACATTTGACATTTTAATGACATTTGGCCCCTCCTTCTCCCTTCTCCTTCTCTCCCTTTCTTTTCTCCCTCTCTCTCCCTTTCTCTCCCTTTCTCTCTCCCTCCCTCTCTCTTTCCCTCTCTCCCTCCCTCTCTCTCCCTCCCTCTACCTCTCTCTCTCTCTCTCTCCCTCCTCCTTTCCTTCTCTCTCTCAGTTCCTGCTGCTGTAGCTGCTCAAGCAGAGGAACGTTCTGGAACTCCTGACAGCATCAACTCCGCCTCCTCTGCCCCCCCCCCACCAGCTGTGGCCCCCCAGGCCCCCGCCCAGCCCTCGCCCCAGCAAGCGGTGGGGGCCGATGCATGGCCTTACCACACACACACACACACACAGGCCCCCAGGCCCCTTACGCACAGCAAAACGCGGTGGACGGTGCGCTGCAGACACACACACACACACACACTCAGGCCCCCCGCCCTCGCTGGCAAGCAATGGACGATGCAGCGCGCACACACACACACACACCTCAGGCCCCCACCGCCCTCGCGCAGCAAGCAGTGGGCCGGTTGCAGCATACACTCACTGCGGCACACACACCTGAGCCCTACGCGCAGCAAACGGTGGGCGGTGCCACTGGGGCTGGGCGATGTGCTGAAAACTGGATCACAATATGGTATTTCATATCCGGTCGATGTCGATAATTATGAATTTTTTAAAATCAATTTCAGATAAGGACCAGAAGGGGAAAAACACTTTTATTTAAAGCAACCTTTACTCTGATTTTAATCACCACAGTTGTCGAAATCAAAGCAAACAGGAAAGAAAATAGCAACACAATCAGGAAAAACACTGAAATAAATAATTGTGCACATAAGTCTGAATAGGCAGCACTGGTTGAAACCTGGAAATATTGTAAACAAAGTAAGCAATTTGCTAGTTTATCATAGTCTACTGGTTAGACTGTTCAGTTTCTGCGATGTGTTTATGTTCAAATGAATACTTTTCTCCTTGGGACAAGCCCGCTTGAGTCTTGGAAAATACTTTTCCATTTGCATTGCCCGATTGAGATGATTAGAACAGCGGTTGCGGTTTAGATGCAACAGTTTTGAACAAATTAAGTGCAGCGTGCTAATGATGCTAACTCCAGATTCCATTCATAATTGTCTTATTGAATGTTCCCTTCAGATGTGTCCTATTGAGCCCCACCCCTATACACAACTTTCAGTGGACAATTACCTCAGACCCCCACCGCCCCTACCACAAACAGTGGACAGGCACTCCACCTCAGGCCCCTGCCACCACCACAACAAACAGTGGACAGTTTACACACCACACACACACACACACTCAGGCCCCCACCGCCTCGCGCACAGCAAGCAGTGGGCCAGTGCAGCGCACACACACACACACACACACTCCAGGCCCCACACGCCTACGCTTTGCAACCCAAGCAGTGGGCAATCTGGCCTTTTACACACACACTCACACACACACACTCACACACACACTCAGGCCCCTGCACGCCTCACGCTTCAACAAACGCGGTGGGCCGGGGCCTTGCGCACACACACACACACACACACTCAGGCCCCCACCGCCTACGCACAGCAAGCAGTGGACGATGCGCGCACACACACACACACACACACACACACACACACACACACACACACACCAGGCCTACGCACAGCAAACGGTGGACGGTACGCGCACACACACACACACACACACACAGAGGCCCCCCGCCCCCCGCCGGCTACGCCAAAGCGGCAGTGTAGATTGCTGCAGCGCTACCTGCGCATGCACACACACACACACAGGCCTACGCACAGCAAACAGTGGACGTTACTAGGGCTGGGCGATATTGCAGAAAACTGTATCACAATAAGTATTTCATATCAACACACACACACACACACACACACACACACACACACACACACTCAGGCCCCCACCGCCTACGCACAGCAAGCAGTGGACGGTACACACACACACACACACACACACACACACACACACACTCAGGCCCCCACCGCCTACGCACAGCAAGCAGTGGACGGTACACACACACACACACACACACACACACACACACACACACACACACACACACACACACACACACACACAGGCCCCCCCCGCCCGCCAAAAGCAAAGCAGTGGGCCCGGTGCCGCGGCGCACACTCTGCCAGCACACACACACACAGGCCTACGCTTTGCAGCAAACCCAGTGAGACGGTGCTGGGGCTGGGCGTGTGCTGGCTTCAGCCTAATAGAGAGTATTTCATATCAACACGCACACACACACACATACACTCACACACTCAGGCCCCCGCCGCCTACGCACAGCAAACAGTGGACGATACACACACACACACACACACACACACAGGCCTACGCACAGCAAACAGTGGACGGTACTAGGGCTGGGCGATATTGCTGAAAACTGAATCACAATATAAGTATTTCATATCCAGTGATGTCGATAATTGATTTAAAAATCAATTTCAGATAAGGACCAGAAGGGAAAAAACACTTTTATTTTAAATGTAACCTTCCTCTGATTTTAATCACCTCAGTTATCCAATCAAGCAAACAGGGAAAGAAAATAGCAACACAATCATGAAAAACACTGAAATAAATAAATGTGCACATAAGTCTGAGATAAATGACACCTGGTTGAAGCCTGGAAATATTGTAAACAAAGTAGCTTAATTTGCTAGTTTATCGCATAGTCTACTGGTTGGAGCTGTTCCAGTTTCCCGATGTGTTTATGTTTCAAATAGATACTTTTCTCCTTGGGACAAGCCGTTTAGTCTTGGAAAACACTTTTCCATTTGCATCGGCGATTGAGATGATTAGAACTTAGCAGTCGATTTGAATGCAACAGTTTTGAACAAGTGCGTGCAGCGTGCTAATGATGCTAACCGGATTTAATATCAATTTAGCCAGTTGTCTTGAGCGATTGTGAGGAGGGATGTGCCTGTTGAGAGGGAGAGAGAGAGAGACACACACACACTCAGGCCCCCACTTCCTATGCACAGCAAACAGTGGACGGTACACACACACACACACACACTCAGGCCCCCACCGCCTACCCACAGCAAACAGTGGACAGTATACACACACACACACACACACACTCAGGCCCTGCCGCCTACCCACAGCAAACAGTGGACAGTATACACACACACACACACACACACACACACTCAGGCCCCCCGCCTACCCACAGCAAACAGTGGACAGTATACACACACACACACACACACACACACTCAGGCCCCCACTGCCTACGCACAGCAAACAGTGGACGGTACACACACACACACACTCTCAGGCCCCTGCCGCCTACCGCAACAAACGGTGGACGGTTTACACACACACACACACACACACAGGCCCCACTGCCTACGCACAGCAAACAGTGGACGGTACACACACACACACACACACACACACACACACACTCAGGCCCCCACTGCCTACCCACAGCAAACAATGGACAGTATGCACACACACATACACACACACACTCAGGCCCCCACTGCCTATGCACAGCAAACAGTGGACGGTACACACACACACGCACACTCAGGCCCCCACCGCCTACCCACAGCAAACAGTGGACAGTATATACACACACACACACACACACACACACTCAGGCCCCTGCCGCCTACCCACAGCAAACAGTGGACAGTATACACACACACACACACACACACACACACACACACACTCAGGCCCCTGCCGCCTACCCACAGCAAACAGTGGACAGTATACACACACACACACACACTCAGGCCCCCACTGCCTACGCACAGCAAACAGTGGACGGTACACACACACACACACACACACACACACACTCAGGCCCCTGCCGCCTACCCACAGCAAACAGTGGACAGTTTACACACACACACACACACACACAGGCCCCACTGCCTACGCACAGCAAACAGTGGACGGTACACACACACACACACACACACACACTCAGGCCCCCACTGCCTACCCACAGCAAACAATGGACAGTATGCACACACACACACACACACACACTCAGGCCCCCACTGCCTACGCACAGCAAACAGTGGACGGTACACACACACACACACACACTCAGGCCCCCCCACTGTACGCTTGCAGCAAACAGTGAATGATTTTACACCACCACACACACACACACACACACACACTCAGGCCCCCACTGCCTATGTACAGCAAACAGTGAACGGTACACACACAAACACACACACACACAGTCAGGGCCCCGCAGCCTACACACACACACACACAGCCAGTGGCCGGTTCACCGAACACACGCAGCAGCTCTCTTTAATGGGTTGGACAGATAATGGCTTGACCATGTGTTCTATACAGTATTCTAAGAATGGATGAGTCACATTCTAGAACTCTAGCATCTGCTCTTGGCAATGTGGACTTTCCACTGGCTACTTTAAGAAGGGTAGGAAGCATGGCTTCAGTCATACACACACACACACACACACACACACACACACACACACACACACACTTGTATATACATACACATGTGGCAGTATCTTACACCTTAAACACATGAATGCACAGGCACATACACATAAATATAGACCTGCATATCATCATGCACTAACCATCGCAGTACACACACACAGAGCGGCACACAGAGACACACAGAGCAGCCACTCTACTGTATATGGAAACAGTGTGTGTGAGATTTTATGAATATGATGACAGGATTGTGTGTGTAAGGACGGCATATTTATAAGTACTGTATAACAGACTGCAGGTTTGCTTTGAGAGAAAACACACGTACTCACATACACGTACACACACACACACACACACACACACCGTACACACACACACACACACACACACACACACACACACACACACACACACACACACACACACACGTACACACACTGCTGTCAGCTCATGTGAGGTATGCGCAAGGACACTTCGGGACACAATCTCTGTCACATCAAGGTGAATATTCCACAGAACACGCACACGCACACATTCCAGGGAAGAGCTCCTTTTCCAGGAAAGCATCCACTGCCAAGGACAATGCCATGCAAGGTTATATCTCCACACACACACACACACAGATGTCACCTGTCACTGGGTATATATGTGTGTGTGTGACCCTGCAAGACGAAACCAGTCGTCTTGCGCAAAGTGCTATTTTGAGAAAATCCACGATAAACAAACATACGGGTTAAAATGTTGAATTTCACGTTTTGCATAATTCAACAGTGGCACAGTCTACGCTTTCATGTTGTGAACCAATTTCACTTGATAAACACACGCTTTGGACTGTTAAACCCTCACCCTTATTTAGAAGATTAAACACAGTCAGCAGTCATTCCATTTGTCCACGCCGCTTAAGGTTTTTACGGTAGAGCTGTGTAGCTCACTCATTAGGGCTACTCGCTACTCGTCGTGTAAGTTTCATCGCTCTTGGCAGATGTAACTCGAATATGAATGTGAAAGACTTGCCTTCACTGCACAAACGGTCAAAAACACCTAACTGTGCCAGGAAATATCCTGGGCGCCATTTTACCTAATTGAGGAGAAGTTTTCCATTGACGAGCAGTAGCACATTTTTAAAAGTGGGCCTATAGCCTACACAATCTGTGTACATATAACTTCTTCTCCCCTTACTTCCTCAAATACATTAATTATATTCTATAGTGACACCTTATCACCATCCCTCGTTGATAAAACTGACATAGTCAGTCATCCGCCTTCAGTCGCCACCGTATTAATAATAGCTGTGTCCCTCACACACATACATACACATACATATACATATATATACATATAGTTATTATATACATATATATATATATATATATATATATATATATATATATATATATAAATAAATATATAATATTTTTTACTATTTATTTATTTATTTATTTATTTATTTTTTATTTATTTATTTTAAAATACACACATACATATACATATATACATACAAACACACACACACCTTTTGTGTGTAGCTCTGACCCAACCCCGACATTTAGTGGTAGTGGGAGACTTGCTGTGACTGGTGCTTAAAGAAGCCCTATGCAGGTCTGGTTATTCCTTCGCTGTTTCTGGGTTTACGCCTGATTTGGGCTCACATTTTCACTTATTATAGCTCCCCTGCAGCTTCGCAGCAAGTGACTGCTATGCTAAACCGGGCCACTAGCTACGAAGCTAGCTTATCAATAAACCAAGCTAAACAACGAAAGCAAAACACATTGTTCAAGAGACTATCAAATCACATTACAAAGTTTAAGTTCACCCAAGGGTAGGCTACTTACAAAAGCCTAAGTCGAGTCCGCTTTGCAGTTTTCTTTAGAAACTACAATTTGACTACATTTTCGAAAGTATTCCGCTTGAGTTACATCCGATGTGTTCGACCGCCAACCAGAAAGTTGCATATTCGCTTTTTCCAAGGAGAAGCACTAGGGGAAGACGAAGCACCCACCAAACTAACCCAAACAGTGTTGTAGAACCATAACAACGACTCTCAACCTGCATAATTAAGGTCATTTTTGCTAAAATTGTTGCATAGGGCCTCTTTAATGTTCCTGTTTATATGTGTTACACTCACACACTCACTCAGAGACACATGAGGGGACATTTTCTCTTGTCTCTCTCTCTCTTTCCCCACACACACACACACACACACACACACATACACACAAAGAGTGAGACGGGGAGAAGTTCTCTCAAATTCTCTCACTTGAACACAAACACACTCATGGAAATGTCAGGAGAATTCGCTATGGCAGTTCAGTTCTATTTTCTTTGAAATGAACTCCATTACGCCTCTACTGTGTGTGTGTGTGTGTGTGTGTGCGTGCGTGCGCATGCGTGTGTGCGTGCGTGTGCACATGCGCATGCTAGTGTCGGTCCTGTGAGTATATTCTCAGGTCTAATGTTTTTGTTTCAGTATGACATGCACGTGTTGCACACTGTGTGTGTGCGCTCGTCAGTGTGAGTGTGTGTGTGTGTGCGCTCGTCAGTGTGTGTGCGCTCGTCAGTGTGTGTGTGTGTGTGTGAGTGACTTCTTTGATGAGGGTCCAGTATGGACAGGAACATGTCCGTTTGGCTGCATTCTACATTCCTCTGTCTTCCTATTCCAAAGTAAACCTCTGAGCAGCTGAATCACATGTGTGTACACGCACACACAGACACATACACACACACACACATGCACGCACACACACATGCACGCACGCACATGCACGCACACACACATGCACCACACACACACACACACACACACACATGCACACACATGCGCACACACACACACACACACACACAAATAGGAGTTGAATCCTAAATGCAGACACAGACACACATGCGTGCAGGAGCTTGTGTACACATGAGCTCTTCTTTATTAGTGCATGGATGCCATTAATGGTGTGTGTGTGCTTTGTTATTCATTGTGTGTGTGTGTGCACACTTTGTCAGTGTGTGGGATGGCCTTAGTATGTATGTGCATGTGTTTGTGTGTATATGTCCTCCGGTAGTGTATGAATGGTATTCATTTGTGTTTGTGTGTGTGTGTGTGTGTGTGTGTATTTGGGAGTGTATGGATGGCTGGTTATTGGGGATGTATTCACCTTGTTTGTTTATCTCTGCCCTAACACATGGTCTGAGTTATAACACACACACACACACTCTCCCTCTTTCTCTTTTTCTCGAAAACTAAAATAGGGAATCGATTTTAACCAAATATGTACACTATTAATTTTAAACGAATTAAACAAATAAAAAGGATAGATGTTACAAAATTCACAAACAAAAATATAAGATAAAAGAATTCCGAAGTGCAGTAATCATTGCGAAAGCTAAAAAGAAAATTCCCAAAATTCCCAATTTTACGCACCGGAAACAGCTGTTTCAATCAGCTGCTGTGCAGCTCGTGTTTTGCCAAAATATGGAGGACAACGCGATCAACCTGTGCGACATGTAGAGAGACGAGTGATAGGCCCTAATAACTTGAGGAGTTAGATGTGGAAGTACTTCGGATTTTTGGTATATCAAACTATGGAGAAGAACAAAGCGTGTAGGCTCGCAAACTGTGCAATCGAAGTTCTCGTAGGCTTAAATTTGTTTGACATTTCTAATCGTAAACACAGACACAGCTATGTTAAATCCTGCAGTCATGTTTGTCACTGATGTAGGCAGTCCACTCGGCTTATTGTTTTTCGTGAATGTTGCACTCCTGTTTGTCATTGTTCACGAAACTTCCCGCCAATAAATCATCAGAAATATTGCTGGCTTGCATCTACAAGCGCCCTCTGTTTGTCCTAATGCCTGTTAGTTGTTTGTGGATTGGCCTATATTTGGCGTTGAAAACGTCTTTAGACATGAAAAATCGATTTTACAATCGACTCAATGAACACAATGAACACTCAAAAATCGAACAGGATTTTTTCACAAAAATGACAGCCCTAGTTGATGTGGAAGGGATTCAGAAGTCATCCTTTCTGTCTGTCTGTGTGTGTGTGTGTGTGTGTGTGTGTGTTAAAATGTGAGGACGTTCTGCAGTGATCGTGTGAGAGAGTAGTGTCTCTGAATTTTCCATCATTACATTTCTGTGTCTGTGTCTGTGTGTGTGTGTGTGTGTGCACACGTGCGTGCATAGGCACATTCACTGTCTGCTGAAGTACATGATATACGTATCTACTCTCCAGTTTGATTGACTCTCCCTTCACTCTCTCCGTGTGTGTGTGTGTGTGTGCTGCTGCACATGTGTGTGCACATGTGTGTGTGTGTGTTTGTGTGTGTGTGTGTGTGTGTGTGTGTGAGCAGGTCAGATGTATCAGCAGTACCAGGCCCCAGGTGGATATCCCCCCCAACAGCCTGCAGCCCCACAGCAGCAGCAGCCACAACAGCAGTATGGCATGCAGTACCCTGGTAAGAACACACACACACACACACACACACGTGTACATACACACACATTACTTACCCAGTAAGCTTAGCTGGATAAAACAAACATCTATTTCAATCATCAGTCATCTATCGTCCGATTTCAAGGGTCACAGGTATTTGAAATGGCCTGACACATATGAGATGCTGCATATGCTATTAAAACAGTTTACAATATGATAATAATAATAATAATAATAACAATAGCACTAAATGAAAAGTATAAAATGAATGGAACCCCTGTTGGTTAAATTATGAAGGTATACAGACACAGAAATAAATGAAGTAAGTGAACGGTAGGTTAAAACAAATGATCAGACGAATAAATATCAAGTGTTTGTTTTGTGTGTGTGTGTGTGTGTGTGCGTGTCTGCGTGTGTGTGTGTGTGTGTGTGTGTGGCTGTGATGTGTGTGTGTGGTGTTATGCGTGTGCAGGCGTGCGTGCGTGTGTGCGTGCAGTGTGGTGTGTGTGTGTGTGTGTGTGTGTGTGTGTTTGTGTATGTATGTAATGCGTAAGTAGCGTCGCGTCGCGGTCGTGTGTGTGTGTGTGTGTGTGTGTGTGCGTGCGTGTGTCTCAGCAGGTTACACCCCCCAGCAGCAGCCTGGAGCGCCTCAGCAGCCGCAGCAGCAGCAGTTCCAGAACTTTCCGCCGCAGGCCCCCACCTCCCAGGCCCCCGCCTCGGGCTTCAGCACTGGCCAATCACAGCCTCCCCCTCCCCAGGGGGCTGCCCAGTACCCCCCAGGGGCCTTCCCCCCTCAGAACTACACTTCCCAGGGTGCACCTCAGCAGCAGCAGCCAGCCAATTACAGCCTGCCCCCCACCTCTCAACCCGCCCCCGGCTACCAGCCCCGCCCCACCTACACCCCCCCACCTGGTGCCACAGTAACCCCCCCTCCCGGAGGCTCCAACCCCTATGCCCGAAACCGCCCTCCTTACGGAGCAGGCTACACCCAGCCCGGCCCTGGATACCGATAAACCCTTCCTACCCCAGACACACACACACACACACACATACACACACACACACACACACAAACACAACACACACAACACACACACTCCGATGACCTGATGTTGTCAGAAGTGGTCATGTGAGCACCCCACCCCAACCAGCCTTCATATCTGGCCTCCCTACACACACACACACACAAGCACCCCCCATTTATTTCATTTTAGTTTTTGTGTGTGTGTGTGTGTGTGTATGTGTGATTGCACATATGAGAGACCAAACAGAATAGGATTTACGTGTGTGTGTGTGTGCGTGCTCACTTGTAAGGTGCAAGCTGGGAGTTTAATGAGAGTAAAAGTGTGTTTGTGTAAATGTGTGTGTGTGTTTCTGTTTTGTCTTCTGTCCGTCCATGTTAGTGTGTATTTTTGTGTGTTTGTGTGTTGAGTGTTTTATCGCTTGTCACCCTGACCCTGTCCTAACGCACCCTAAATTGTAACAGTTAAAACACTAGAGAATGATCAGTGCTCAGGCATAGTCCTGCCTTTTGAAGGTCTCTCTCTCTCTCTATCTCTCTCTCTCAGTTGTTTATATCACTCTTTTATCTCTTCTCCCCTCTTTGTGTATGTTCATCCTTCGCTCCCAGTCTTTTCTAACGGCTGCAGGTGTGTCTGCAGTTGCTGTAGGACTTTCTGTTTAAACTGTAACTCTTCTTTTTTTTTTTCTCAAACTAAATAAAGGCTTTCAAATGGAACCTTTCTACTGATTACAGTCAATGATGTGTATGTGTGTGTGTGTGTGTGTGTGGTAGTAGTAGCTGAAAGACTGTGTTTGTAGCAAGTTAACATCTTGAAAAGTCACTGGATTTTTATAAACCCTGAAAATGCAGTAACTGTTTCTCGTGGCCACTCTTCACTCGTATAATCCACACAAACAGTTTAATTTACACTTTTATTACAGAAAATATTACATAATAGGTCACATACATGTCAAAAATAAAATTATGCTCTGTATAGTCGGGGAGTTTCTCCCTACAAATTCTCGTATAATAAAATCCTTCGTTTGTAAACTTGAGGGCAGATGGCTTTCTGTTTCTGTAAACCCAGCTGACGGAAAGCCAACAGACACGCTGTCACCACCACAAACAGAAAACCACTTTCTTATACTCCGCACACAACCACACACACACACGCTTCACGCAACACACACAATCTCTGTCATCAAAATACACAAACAGACTTGTTATTACAAAGATATGTGCACACACACTCATTCACTCAAACCAGACTTCCAGACACTCAATGATCCCATCCTGATATGATAGCAAGGTCATACGCCTCTCTGAGTTAAATAAGCTCTATTACATCATATACATACAGAATAAATATGTCTGTGTGTGTGTATTTATGCAGAGACCACCTGGACCCCTTATCATGTTCAGCAAAGCTGTAATGGTACGTGTGTGTGTGTTTGTGTTGCTGTTTGGCAAAGCTGGGATCTATACTCTGTGTGATATGATGACCATACATATGGTTTGTGCCTTGATTTTGAAAATTATTTATTAGTTAAGTGGCTGGAGGTGTGTGTGTACTGTGTACTGATATGTTTCATAAATAAGAGCACCTGATCTGACCACATCTGACAAACCTCCCAGTCTGTGTTTTATCGCTCTCCCTAACTGTGTCTGTGTAGTCTGTGTGTGTGTATGTGCGCGCTCTTGTTGCTGTTAGTCACTAACTCTTGAAGATTACAGATATATTTTACACACGTTCTCAGGAGTAGGCTGTGTGTGTGATTACAGATATATTTTACACATATGCTTAGGAGTAGTGTGTGTGGGTGGGTGTGTGTGTGTGTTTACAGATATATTTTACACACATGCTCAAGAGAAGGCTGCACTCTACTGTCCGGCCTCCAGAGCGGCAGGATTCTCTTGGCACTTCAGATCAGGCAGTCTGTCTGGACGGCTCGCTACTACACTCGGGCAGATCTGTGGACAGCCAGCCAGCGTTGGGGGCGGGGGTCCTACCACTTGCCAGGGATAGCTACTCCGCACTCATACCAGGAGACGTAGTTAATGTGGGAATTTCCACCGATGGTTCCAAATTCCACTGGTTCTTGGCGCATGGCCCTGTAGAAACCTGCAACACACACACACACACACACAACACACACACACACACACACACACAGGTGAAGCTCAGGAGTCAGAAGAGTCAGGGAATAGATAATAACCGCGTCACACCGTGTGTCACTTCCGTCAACTGGTTGAAGAGGAAGGAGATGGTGTGTGTGTGCGTGTTTTGACCTGATGGTTGACTGCTATGGTTGTGGGTGGGTGTGTGTTTGTGTATTTACAATATATTTCCTAAGTATGTATATGATATCTTCCTTGTGTTTTAAACTGATGGTTGAGTGGAATGGCTGTGTGTGTGTAACCTTGCACTTCCTGGGATGATTAAACCCTTGTGTTGTTGTGAGGGTTAAAAAAAATTGACCCATGACTATTTTGAAGAGCATAGGACCCCCCGAGATAATGTTTTTAACTTGAAATGCAGTGACTTTTCCTAGTGTGTCCTTAATATCAGAAAAAAGATTGCTTTTGTTCATATTTTCGTAAAAATGGTTCAAAGATGGTCTCACACGTCAATTTTGACCCGACAGTTGAAGAACATACTCAAGTGGTACGGAGGTGCCTGTGTGTGCGTGCGTGCGTGCGTGCGTGAGTGAGTGTGTATACCTTCTGTTTCGGGGAGCTTGTTGAATGGTGTAGAGCTGCCTGTGCGTCCATCCAGGAAAGAGTCGACAAACTGACAATGATCCTCCCCATGACCTGACTGGTCCCCGATGTGGTAGAACGGCCCTACACACACACACACACACACGCACACAAAATACATGATTTTACTATGTGCATTTATGCAAGTTCACTCATAGAAGGGTCACATCATTCTGTGTTCTGTATTGTGATTAACGCTTTGTCATCTGTGAAAGATTTCTGTCAATTCTGTCTGCAATTACTGCAAGTTCATCATCCTGCCCACATAATGTGGATAAATGGAGTCTTCATTATGGGATGCACAAAGTTGTAACCATGGTGGCTGAGGAGATGAGATTGATTGATTGATTGGCTGATTGTTACAGCTGAATAAATGGATGTCTGCCTTGTGTAGCTCCAGAAAAAGAGGAAGGAGAAGTTAAGAGTTATGATGAAATGGGTTGATAAATATGATCCCTTAGCGAAAAGAACAGATGGTGGGCGATATATTTATTGGAATATAATTTTTATATATATATATGCTCAAAAAATTAAGGGAACACTTACAGTTTTCCACAATTGTTTTGAAACCTTCCACCCTTTTCTCCATTCTCAAACTACATTCACAGAATGTCTGACAGTTCTTGCAAAATGAAACACTCTCATCAAAAGTTTTACTTGTGCTCAGAGTCAAACAGTGTCAGAGTACCGATCCAGCGTATAATTTTTTTGAGCAGTATCTATCTATCTATCTATCTATCTATCTATCTATATATATATATATATAGAGAGAGAGAGAGCGAGAGAAGATGGACAATGCTAGATGAGTGGACAGGACAGTGACTGACTGACCCCTGAGGGAGTCGCTCAGGTAGATCTTGTAGCGCAGCGAGTTGCAGAGCTGGATGCCCACGAACTTGCGGTACCAGGTCCGCTTGATGTACTGCGGTCCATTGCACTCCGAGCTCATGTCCAGCTTGAAGGGGAACGTGGACCAGATGGCGCGCTTGCCTGCGGGCGGTCACACAAAGACGGACGTCAGGGAGATCGGATCCTCCAACAGGGGATCCATCATGTGAAGTCATGCAGTGTAGGCTATCATGGCAGTGTGCTGTTTGTGTGTGTGTGTGTGTGTGTTTGTGTGTGAGAGAGAAGGACTCATCTAATCACATTGTGGTGTTTTTGCTGTGTGTATGTGTATGTGTGTGTGCATGCATGTGTGTGTGTGAGGGAGATAAAGACTCATCTAATCACTGGATTGTAACAGATTGGATGATACATTGAGTGAACTTGAGTGAAGTGTGTTTTGGTTTTACTCTTCAGAGGACTCTTGATCTCACTCTCTCTCTCCCACCCTTGCGTTCGTGCACACACACACACACAATCTCACACCTTTCGGCACCTGTGATATATGAGTAATGAAACTCACCTGTGACCTCCGCTACACGAGGATCCGCTAGAGAGGAGAGGAGGAGTAGGGGCCATTATTAAAGAGCTATTAGTTTACTGTCAACTCAATTCCACCCTTTTCACAGCTGGTGTGTGTGTGTGTGTTATACAAGGTTCTGGCAAGCTAACAGGACTCCATTGTCTCCTTCACCCAGCCCTGGGTGAGTGGTTGCCAAGGTTACTAAAGCCAAGGCCACGTTGAATCCATTAGCGTAGCACCAGGCTAATTACACTCACGCTTGCGATTTCATCCGCGGAGAACCGTTCTAATCAAACACATAAGCACACGCTCTCATCTCACGCCCTACTAGCTCTTAAATACTCCCCAATTACACACTCTCACACATACACCACAACCGCATGTTTAGGGGAGGCCAAGCTACAGAGGTTAAAACTATTAAAGGGAGCTGCTGCTAGCTGCAGTTGCTAATCACAACCACAACTTGGCTAAGCTATATTCTACATTATACTTTTAACATTACACTTCAGAGGGCTGCCAATGGAGGACAGTCCTCATTTCTTTATGTCGCTTTGGATTTACTGCTAAATGAATAAATGTAAATGTATGAATGTGTTGATTTGTTTACTTAATTTTACTTATTTAGATTATTTACTTTAATAAACATTATAAAAGTAATTTGTGTTGTAACATCATTGGCTGTGTGAACCAGGACTACGTCTCTCTTCTAAAGAAAAGTTTACTTCAGAATGAATCACTTCATTAAGCAAAGTATTGAAAGAGAATGAGACAGCATCAGTCATGACTAATTATGGCCCTGGGGGCGGGCTCAGGAAAGTGATCGATGCCTTCTCAGCCTGTCAGTGAAACACCTGCGTTGTGTTGAACCTGTGCGGTTCAGCCCTGCACACACCCGGACTCGAACCAGCGAAACAGCAACACCTCGGATCGGGGGTCAAGCGTGATGACAATCGAACTAAAAGTCCAGGCTACTAGCTTTCATGCCAGCAGCACTCTTGAGGCGTCGGAGAGTGAGGTTTACACCTTCGCAACCCCTCCAGTCTCAGAAGAAAAACCTGTTAGTAAAACCTGCTGTCTTTAAATTATTCTACCTTTTGTCTTTTATTTTGTACAGAGCCCAGGAGGTGTCACTGCAAGATATTTTTTGTGTATCCAGAGAATGTGCGCTCATTTTACTATATTGTGGTCTCATTTTACTAGATTGTCTGCACAATTTAGTATATTGTGTGCTCATTTTACTAAATCGTGTGCACGTTTTACTAAATAGTGCGCTCATTTTACTGAATTGTGCTCTCAATTTAATAAATCATGCACACGCTTTACTAAATTGTGCGCACGTTTTACTGTATATAGCCTGAGAGAACAGAAGCCATATTGGCTCTATGGAGGTGGAATCTTTGAGAAAGTAGAAGCCATGTTGGTTCTATATGAGGAGAAACTGTTAGTGACTTAAAGCAACACCAAAGAACTTTACCTCTGTCACACACACGCTATTTGTTTATCCAGCACCGGCTTTGCAAATAACAATGTCCACAGACAAGGTAGAATATGTTGCATGATTTATGAAAGTACGATGTATTGCGACATCAAACGCAAGTCAAATTTGTAGTTTCTTATGTCTCATTCCATCGAACTACAGATACGCTACCCGATCTGGCAAACTTACATAGTGCGGTTATAGCCGATAGAGGGCTGCGAAGCGAATGCAGAAGTGCCGTTCACCCTGTTACATGTTGATGAACCACTGAAACGATTTTGGAAACATTATTTTAAGGTACAAAAAACTCTTTGGTGTTGCTTTAAAGCCATGCAGGCTCTGTTCCTTACCTGACTCTGTGCTGAAGGTGACTGGCTCAGTTGAGGGGCCGACGCCCAGCTCATTCTTGGGCGTCACTGTGAACTCGTACCTGAGGAGATCGGAAGCACCACACAGGTCAGAGGTCATGGCAGAGGGGCTGGAACTTTTATTCTTTCTTTTTAAATCACCAAACAGATAAAAAACACAAAATAAAAGTGTTTACAAATAAAAG
>NC_063191.1:10477015-10482015 GCF_017589495.1 Alosa alosa
CAAGGTATTTTGAGGCATATCCAAATCAAATATTGGTATAAAATGCTGCCTTCTAATGCTACCTTCCAGAGGTGGAAAGTAACGAAATACATTTACTCAATGTTACTGTATTGAGTAGTTTTTGTGTGTATTTTGTATTTTTAAGTAGTTTATAAAATCGGTATTTTAAAATTTACTTGATTACATTTTGAGGAAGTATTGTAATTTCGCTACATCAAAAAAATCCCATCCTGCTATTTGAGTAAAAAAAAAAAAAGTTAAGACTGACGAAAACGGAAAGGGAGAGAAAAAAATCGCTTCTAGACCACAAGCCTAGTGATAATGATCAGCGTAGCCTACAACAGGACGGAATCAAGCTGGCGCCATGCAGTCTTTCTTGAAAGTGATGGAGCTGGATCACGAGATGCATCAGATTAGCCTAACCTATGAAAGTGTATTTTCCACTATTCCAATCAGTTGTCTCAGTTCATTTTAGCACTAATGATTGCGAGATATTTAAGCAAACACCATGGGATTTTCGTGTTTTGACGCTTGTGCTCACCTTCTTTGGAAAGAAGTTTATTAGCAGTTGTTGTTTCCCCTCATTTTGATGTCTCTCTTTTTCCTGTTTTGGCCTTTGTTTTTAGTAACCTGACTTGGCTTTCTTTGAGAAAGACATTGCACCAGCAGCAAAACAATTAGCGGTCCACTACTAGCTTATGCTCAACTAAATAAACAAAAGATAGACTACCTTATGAATCGCAGGCATGACTAAACCATTTAGCTCTTTAGCAAGGGAGAGTGAGAGTGACCTTACACAGTTTTCACTATGTTTTGTATACAAAATCCAGTCAGTCAAACGTTACATTTCGTCTGACATTCATTTTGACATTTAATTTGGAAGTTAAAATATTCAGGTAAAATAAATATATGGTGGAAATAAGTATTGAACGCTTTTAATTTTTTTTTCAGTAACTAGCCTAAACTTCCAGTGAGTCTATTCGAAATTTTCACCACACATTATATTAACACACATATAAAAATCCAAACATAAGAGTTTTATGTATTAAAGTGGAATGACACAGGAAAAAGTATTCGCGGCCTACTGAAATTTCTTCAATACTTTGTGGAAAAGCCTTTGTTTGTAAAGGCAGCTTCAAGACATTTCCTATATGACAAAACTTATTAGTGATTTTGGCCCATTGTTCTAAACAGATTCCAGGGTCCCTCTTGTGAATCCTGATCTTTAGTTACTTCCAGAACTATTTAATTGAATTGGCTGCCTTCAAGTCTTTCTGGAGCTTTCTCCGAGTGGTTCCTGTGCATGGCAGGTTGATGATGCAGTGATGTTTCTTCCACTTGCAGATAATGGCTCCCATGCTGCTTACTGGAAGATTCTGATGTTTTGAAATGCATTTGTAACCAGTTTCATTGATATGTTTTGCAACAATAAGGTTGCAAAGGTCTTGGGAGAGCTTTTGCTTTTATCCATCATGAAATGTTTCTTGTGTGACACCTTGGTAATGAAAAACCTAGCCCATTAATATTTAGGCTACTAACCAAGCTTATATTAATTTGCACAGATAGAAAGGATAACTACTCTCTATACAGATTCCAGCCTGTTCCTTCCCTTTCCTTGCCTTAGTGCTTTTTCTTAGCGTGTTCAATACTTTCCCCTTTGTTATTCCACTTCATTACATGACTCTACTTATGGAGTTGTTTGGATTTTTTATGTGTGGATTACCTGAGTTATTACTAATGCCTGGTGAAAATGTTGTGGCCCCTGTATTCCACTTTTACGGCCCTCTCCTCCATTGGGGCCCTATACTTCCCACTTTCCCCCAGTACGACGCCTTTAATCTGCTGAACCTTCTGCTCGTTTCCAAATATAAAAACTCTCTGCAACTCAATATTGGCCTGCCTGCCTCAGCTGCCTGTGAGGGGCTTTTCAGTTGTGCTGGATTATGGTTCACTGCAAAGCCACCCAAGGATGAGTGCAACTAACTTTGAAAATCAACTACTGCGCCCTCGGCGGCCATATTGCAACACTTATCGCATCTATTTCAGCAGAAATGCGAGGCAAGGCTTCACTACACCAATCTTGCTCCAGCAGCGAGATCACAACAGATGATTGGCACGATGTCTTCACAGCACACCACATGATTGGCTCAATGTCACATGTCGACGTTTTGCCGCGGAAGGGTTGTGATATGTGTAGACATATGATGTGTAGACAACTGCCATATTGGCGTTTGGCCCCATACATTACTATGACCCCATACATTACTATGGAGGATTTTTTGAGTGCTGTATCTCCTCATTAGAAAGTCTTTGGTAAAACTGGTTGTTCTGGTACCCACCCCAAAAAAAAAAAAAGTAACTAAGTAACTTTTACTTAAAGTACATTTTAAATTAACTACTTTTTACTTTTACTTGAGTACATTTTCAGATCGGTATTTGAACTTGTACTTGAGTAATATTTCATCAAGGTATTGGTACTTTTACTTGAGTACAATATTTTCATACTTTTTCCACCTCTGCTACCTTCACACCGCAAGTCTTAATGCTCAATTCAGATTTGTTGCTCAGATCCAATTTTTTGTTTGGCTGTTCACAATACCTTTTAAAATGTGGCCTATATCAGATTCCAGTGTGAACTGTTTGCGGTTCTGAATTTACCCGCATGCACAAAAGAACAATAACAATGATATCAGCTAACTCCCGCCGGCGCATAATGCGGCCGCATTGACCTGGGTCTGACTCAGGGCCACATACAGTATGGAAGTGGTCTAAATCTTGAAACAATCAGATCTGGGCAAGATTTGAGTGTTCACATTACTTCTAAAGAAGTCTGACCTGGTCACTTGACCTCAAAAATTGGGCCAGATTTGGGCCACTTTTGTCTGCTGTCTGAATGTAGCCTAAGTTACCTTCATTTTGATGAATTTTGAAGGCAGAGTAGATGTATAGTTAGTGCTGCCTTCAATGTCCAACATTCTTTCAAATTATTAAATCAGCAGTCGGTATCTTAACGTTGCCCCAGCAATCAGTTAACGGAAGATGGTGTTCTGTGTTGCTATCTTGCTAGGCTGTCCAAATCTTAGCTCATAACCTTGAAGTCAGTGAGGCAGCTGGCAGGCGCCTTCCATTTCAGGCAGACCCAGAGAGTTAGCTGTTCTCTTCCTAGCTGCTTCCTAGTGCTCAGGGTGTGTTGTACAGGAACTTTAGCTGCTCTTCTCCTAGCTGCTTCCTAGTGCTCAGGGTGTGTTGTACAGGAACTTTAGCTGCTCTTCTCCTAGGTGCTTCCTAGTGCTCAGGGTGTGTTGTACAGGAACTTTAGCTGCTCTTCTCCTAGCTGCTTCCTAGTGCTCAGGGTGTGTTGTACAGGAACTTTAGCTGCTCTTCTCCTAGCTGCTTCCTAGTGCTCAGGGTGTGTTGTACAGGAACTTTAGCTGCTCTTCTCCTAGGTGCTTCCTAGTGCTCAGGGTGTGTTGTACAGGAACTTTAGCTGCTCTTCTCCTAGGTGCTTCCTAGTGCTCAGGGAGTGTTGTACAGGAACGCTAGCTGTTCTCTTGGCTTCCTAGTGCTCAGGGAGTGTTGTACAGGAACGCTAGCTGTTCTCTTGGCTTCCTAGTGCTCAGGGAGTGTTGTACAGGAACGCTAGCTGTTCTCTTGGCTTTCTAGTGCTCAGGGAGCTCAGGAGAAGGCTTTCCTCTCCTCTCATCTCCACGTGCAATCATGTCTGTTCTTGTGTTCACACATCTATGTGTCATCAGAGCCTAGGGAATGACTGAGATCTCCACACCACCAGATTTCTGTTTATGTTTGACAACCACAGCTGTCACAGCAAGGCAGTCAACTGAAAGCAACTCTCTAAGGCAAAGGAGTGGCTTAGTTACCCAGGGGGCTATGCGGTCGTTTCGCTGTGGCAAGATGAGGACCGGTCTCTCTGGAGGAGTTGGGGGTGACCGGGGTAACACTCTGGATGTGTGTGTGGGGTGTTGCGTTGGGATTGGCCTGAGTTGGACACTGGGTGGTCAGAGTGGTCGAGGTTTGAGCGGTGCTGATAGTGTGTAAGGGGAATAGGGGTCTGTTGTCGTGCTGCTGGAATATTTGGTTGGCTGTTGTTGTTGTTATTGTTGTGTGTTTAGGATCCTCTTGGGTTTGCACAGGACCAGGTGTGCTCAGCATCTGTGGCCTGTGGGTGTGTACCGGGGTATCCACGCCTGTCCTGTGGGTGTGTTGCTGGTGCTGTGTAGTGGTCGGTCTTAGTCTAGCAGTGGGTGGCGAGTACTGGGTGACACTGAAGGGGCTGCTGGGAGTTTTCTGACTGTGGCCATCCTGTGGTCTCCCCGTGGTGAGCGGCCAATCAGTGGTGCTGGACACCCTCTGGGCTGTTTTGATTGGCCCCTTATTGGTTTGTTGTTTTTGTTTGCGATACAAGGGCTTTTGACCTGTTTTGATTGGCTGTTTGCTATCTCGGGATGTTTGCTGGCTGTGTTTGATTGGCTCTTGGCGTGTTCCATCTGGAGTCTGGACAACCTTGGAGGGCTGTTTGACTTTCTCTGCCTGCTGTTTGGGCTTGTTTTGTTTTCCGCCTGGCTGTTTACCATTCGTGGAGGGTTTTGTGGTTTTGGTGGGCTTTTTCGATGGCTTTTGGCTTATTTTGATTGGCTTCTTGTCAGCGATTGGCAGTCGTTCAGTAGGATGTGGCTGGCTCAGTGTGCTAGGAAATAAACCTTCACGAAATGTGATTGGCTCACTTGCAGAGCTGGCCGGGCCCTTGTTTTCCAAGGCACGGGCTGTGTCAGGGAGCATCGCAGGGCTTTCAGTGACGTGTTGAGTTGTGTGAACAGATGACCCACGGAGGACCTTACTGACTGGTGACTGACTATCTGGGCGCACATCTGCAGGGGTTGCCATGCCAACCAGCGATGTTTGTTCTGTGTTGTGCGTTGACTGAGTGTCAGCGGGTTGGCGTTTTGTTGTGTGAATCTGTGTGTGTGTGTCTGGTGTTCCCT
>NC_063191.1:10492015-10497015 GCF_017589495.1 Alosa alosa
GATGTCAACAAGCAGGGAGATAATGAAGATAAGTAGTTCTACTCAAAGTACTTGTGCACGTAGGCTATGGAAGATTAGTCAAATCTAGCAAGTAGGAAAGTTTAAGTGAATGAAGTGAAAGTATTCAAAAGGTCAACGAAAGTTAAGGTTGCTTTTGATAGTACAAATTTGTACAAAACTGGTGCTCTAAATAGCGATTCGGTTGTCTTTGAACGGTTCTCTTGTTGACGCATTGAACTGCAATTTGGATTAACACCTGTTTTTACAAGGCAGAAGTATTTAGGCGCAGAATAGACGTGCGCTTTCAGGTGCAGTCTTTGTACATACCGCGGAATACATAATTAGGCGCTCTTTACTCTTCCCCTCCCATCTTTTTACGCTAAACTCCCACTTTCCCCTGGATCCTCCCATGATTGCATATGACACGGAAAACGCAATTTGCCATTTTCAGCTCCCACAAGAGGCAGTTTGCGCTTTTACATCATTGCGGTCTGTTTGTACAAACCTCGCAATGATTTTACATGCACGAGGCGAAACAAATACGCCTGAAGTGGGCGCAAAAGCATTAGTACATCTGGCCCCGGAGTCTCCAAATACCTGTGATAATGCTGATGAGCTCCTTTGAACTCGCACTACTGTCAACAACTCTGTCTGGTGCTCCTGACCACAGGACTGGCTCTGGGTCAGTGTTCTAGAACTCTCTCTGGTGCTCCTGACTGCAGGACTGGCTCTGGGTCAGTGTTCTAGAACTCTCTCTGGTGCTCCTGACCGCAGGACTGTCTCTGGGTCAGTGTTCTAGAGCTCTCTCTGGTGTTTCTGACTGCAGGACTGGCTCTGGGTCAGTGTTCTAGAACTCTCTAGTGCTCCTGACCACAGGACTGGCTCTGGGTCAGTGTTCTAGAACTCTCTCTAGTGCTCCTGACTGCAGGACTGGCTCTGGGTCAGTGTTCTAGAACTCTCTCTGGTGCCCCCCCCATACACACACTATGCTGGTTTCACATGACCCCTCTCCTGTTTGTCTGCTCCTAGTGGCCAGAGAGACTTTCCTCACACACAGTCCACACTTTGCACTCCACTGACTGGCACTGAGTCTGTCCAGCGTGTGTGTGTGTGTGTGTGTGTGTGTGTGGGTGCGTTCACCTCATACAGTGCTGGCAAACCTCTCCTTAAATCTAATAAATCAGAGCGGATCTGATGTGTGTGTGTGTGTGTGTGTGTGTGTGTGTGTGTGTGTGTGTGTGTGTGTGTGCGTGCGTGCGTGTGTGCATGTGTGCGTGTGTGTGTGTGAGTGAGCGGATCTGATGGGTCGGGTTGAAAGTGGGGGTCTGGCGAGTCCAAACGTTTTTATTCAGCGCTAGGGAGAAACTAATCACTCAGATAAGAGAGAGAGTTTGTTTGGTTTCCATGGTTTTAGAGGAGCCGGATAACGTGAACGAGTACAAAGACAGACAACAGAATGAGAGAGAAAGAAAAAGAAAAAAGAGTTGAAAATAGAGAGGGAGAGAGAAAAAAGGAGAGAGAGTGTTTAAAAGCAACAGTGAGAAATTAGTGAGTTGAAAGGGTGAGAGGGGGCAGTCTTGTCACACGCTCTGGGTTTCCATGGAGTCCTTGTGTTCCATTGGTGAACAGCCATCATTGGCAGAGGACACAGACCCTACCAGCCAAACTGAAGCCCACACATTTATTCATTCACTCACTCAATTAGGGCCCGTCCCAATACTTCCCTAACCCTCGTTTTTGCGCGTGCACGTGTAGGGCTAGGGTGTCCCATTACTTTAGGGAGCAAGGAGAAGTGCTATTTTCCCCTTAAAATCAACCCTCAAAATATAGCCAGGACCGATGCAGGCTTAAAACGAAGTGGGAGATGAAATTACCCAGGATACCGTGCGAGCTCAGCAAGCCGGCCAAATTTTTCATATATTTTCGTAAATAAGCATATTAAAATTTCGAAATATGTTGGAATATGTTAGTTTGATGCACATCTGATGGACTGTTGAGTTTTGAACACTAATGTTAGAAAATATCTCACGAAGCTATCTGACAATGTTCATGATATCTGTTGAGTGCTTTGAGAGAGTCTGCCCATCAAATAACGTTATATATCTGAGTCTGGGTAGTTTCGTCAATATTTAAGGTGTGTGTTCTGGCGTTCACATGAACATGAATATCTTTGTTGATTAACCAGACGTAGATAAACCAGCACAGCCCACACAACAATGACCGCTGGAACCGGCATGTTCCTGAATGAAAATAGTAGCAGGCTACTAACGGTAGACACGTCGGCGCTGCGCGTGACGTAGGTGTACACGCTCGCTACGCTAATTTGCATATTGGTGTATGGTGTCCCAAATCATAGGGAAAGATCTTCAACCCAACTTTCCTTGTCGAGGGGGCTTTAATGTTGAGGGCAATCAAAATCAAGTGGAAGTTTTAAGGGGGGAGAAATGGGACGGACCCTTACTCATTCACTCACTCACTCACTCACTCATTTATTCAACCAGTCAGACCAATAATTCAGTAATTATCTCATTAACATACAGTACACTGCAGCCCAATACTTCTGTCACTCATACACTCATTTCTCTCACATATAGCTACACCCATAAACACACACACACACACAGAAACAGACACATATTTACCTTCCTTAGCCTCCTCTCAAATATACAATCTCAATAACACAGCCCCCAACACACTGACTGTATGCACACTCTTACGCACACACGCACACACACACACAGATGAGCTAAGTCCATATGGATATTATTATTTCTGAAGCTCAGTGAATACACACCAGCCAATGGCCCTGATCCGCAGTGTGAGGTCTGGACAAAAAAGGACCATGACATGGAAAGTGTGTGTGTGTGTGTGTGTGTGTGTGTGCGTGCGTGCGTGCGTGCGTGCATGTGTGTGTGCACATAGTGCATAAGCTAAATAGTACAAACAGCAGGTTATGGGATATAATGAGACAGTGAGTCGGCCAGCTATGGAAAATCACATTTAATAAGAGGTCACAGGACACACACAAACTCTCTCCCTCCCTCATTCACTATCTCTCTCTCTCTCTCTCTCTCTCACACACACACACAAACACTTACAAAGACAACAGACAGACAGACACACACACACACAATTACAGATAACACATACATAAACACATTCCAAAATGGGACAAGCGCACAAAAAGTTAGACAGCACACACACACACATACACACACACACAATGTCAGATGACATACAACTACACACCTACTTACTGTCAGCCCACATGCATATGCACAGACTTGCACAATTACAGCTGTTTTGCAGATTACATTTCAGAGAGTTATCTCCCGAAGTCATTAATCTTTGTTAGTGGACACCACTGTATCAGAGGTTTATTCTAAGTACAGCCATCCATCACTGGACGCTGCCTTTATGACTTCATTACAACAGCGGAGCCATGTGTTGGACAGCACACGTACAGATGGTCTTCATGTCACAACACACATGGAGGGAGAGCTGGTCACAGTTCATAACACATTACTTGCTGTGCACACACACACACACAATCACACACAATCACACACAACACACACACACACACACACACACACACACACACACACACACACATGTACACATGCGGGATCATAACAACACATTACATGGTGTTTGAATGAGACTCTGGACCACATCATCCTATCAGTAGGGTGCTTGTTATCTGCCCCAGAAACAAGCAGAAGCAGCAATACAGTAAATCAATAGACTCCTACTCTTGAAAGACACACACACAAACACACACATGCACAGAGGAAATTACACACATGTCACAAACACACACACACACTCATGTACAATCACACACCTGCACAGCAAAAAATGTACACCTGTCACCCAGTATTCAAATGTGAGTAAATGTGAATTGTCATTTATCAATTGGGAGCCTGCATAGTGACAAACTGGACACATTCCCAACATGCTGTGGGCCACATCATCACAATGTGCATTTTAAACAGCGCATCTACGATCACCCTGTGTGTGCCAGTGTGTATGGGTGTGTGTGTGTCTGTGTTAAGTGTGTGAGTTTATGTTTGTACTGTGTGTGTGTGTGTATGTGTATGTGTGTGTGTGTGCGCGCACCTGTTGTGTCCTGCGTTGAACCGCTAACAGCGAGGAGGAGGTTGCAGAGGATGGTGAGGAAGATTCTTGCGAGCATAGTGACCAGTCGGCTGGAAGAGCAAAACCTTGATAGACCACTTCAGACCCCTCAGGTCCTCTTCAGATCTCTGTAGACAATGTCAGATCTCCTCAGACCACTAATGACTGCCTAGGACCACTTAAGACCTCTTCAGACAGCTTCAGAGTGCTAGAGACTCCTTAAGGTCTGCAGATCACTTGAGATCACTTGAGACTCCTTAAGATCATCAGATCACTTCAGATCACTTGAGACTGCTTGAGACCACTTTGGGACTGCGTCAGATCACTTTAGATCACTTGAGACCGCTTCAGATCACTTACTCCTTAAGATCATCAGATCACTTCAGATCACTTGAGACTCCTTAAGATCATCAGATCACTTCAGATCACTTGAGACTCCTTAAGATCATCAGATCACTTCAGATCACTTGAGACTCCTTAAGATCATCAGATCACTTCAGATCACTTGAGACTCCTTAAGATCATCAGATCACTTCAGATCACTTGAGACTCCTTAAGATCATCAGATCACTTCAGATCACTTGAGACTCCTTAAGATCATCAGATCACTTCAGATCACTTGAGACTCCTTAAGATCATCAGATCACTTCAGATCACTTGAGACTCCTTAAGATCATCAGATCACTTCAGATCACTTGAGACTCCTTAAGATCATCAGATCACTTCAGATCACTTGAGACTCCTTAAGATCATCAGATCACTTCAGATCACTTGAGACTCCTTAAGATCATCAGATCACTTCAGATCACTTTGAGACTGTTTGAGACCCCTCTTAGGACTGCGCTTGTCAGTGCTTTCAG